>NW_010418093.1:0-732 GCF_000710305.1 Buceros rhinoceros silvestris | reverse complement strand
ATATCTTTTCTTCTCAGCAGCGATAAAGGGAGGCCAATCTGGTCTTGCCCTCTGAATATTTTGTTATTGGTTTTGGTTCCTCCCAGTTTACTCCCTTTTAAGTTTTCGGATGCCCTATTATTTCACTCACACTTAATTCGTATGATAGTTGCTTGCCTTCTAAGAAATTTTTACACCGTTGTGCCAGATAATCAAAATCGAGATCTGTACTTAACAATACTTTTTGTTGGTGTCGAGTATTTTAAATACTTTTCCAATATTGATTACATAAAGGTTTATCAAGTCGTTTAGTCAGTACAGCGTATTGGTACCACAACTCTTTACACAACATACACTTGATGTATATCCATGGTTCGTATTTGCATTCAGGGGTTCCACAAATTACCTATCACGAAATTTTAACAAGTATAACAGTCTATCTCCTAGCTATGTACTTATTTCTTAAATTTTAATTTCAAGTCTCCAGGAGGGGAAACAAGACGCCACTCGTGGTTTTTCTGTGATGGGTCCGCCGTGGGTGGAGGTATAGGTCCTCTTATTCTGGAAGCGTGTGTCCACCCCTTCTCAGCTGTCCGGATGGCGGTTTCTGTGATTAATAGCGTTAGATATGGACCACTCCATTTGGGATGCAAACTTTCCTCTTTCCATTCTTTAACTAGTACCCAATCCCCCGGTTTCACACCGTGTACCTTAAATCCTACTGGAGGTGTCTGTGACAACATTCCCCTATCC
>NW_010418092.1:52728-63430 GCF_000710305.1 Buceros rhinoceros silvestris | reverse complement strand
AAACAGCCCCCCTTCTCAAACCGCGACACTCCCCTTCACTCCCTCACTCCCCAGCAGCAGCTCAATGGTGAGAGTGCTCATCCAGAAAAGGGAAAGCCCATTTTCCAGCCTCTCCTTGGTCTGGCAGGTTTTCAAGTCTATGTTATCTGTCTGCTAGATGCCTACAGCGTTTGCCAACTACTGCTCCTTCGCTAAAGGCAGATGGCCCTGAATCTGTCCCCACTGTGTTGTTTTCTCTTAAAGAGTGGGTCTTCAGACTCTGGTACCATGTTCCCTACCCTTAGCAGAGTGTCCTCACCATGGAGGCTCTGGTTAAAAGGAAGCACCCACACTCCTGAAGGTGATGTGTTTTGTGGTAGGTTTGTTACAAGAAGGCTTCTCATGGTGGGATCTGTAGGCAGGGAATAGCAGGGAAGCCCATTGTAGGGCTTTGGCTTGGGCTATGGGGTCTGCCATGTCTCCAGAGCTGGAATGGGAAGATGCCTGAGCCACTTCAGTGTAATTGTGGCTCCCACTCTGGATGATACCTAAATCCCATTGTAGACCAAGCCAGCATTTTTTCAACTGGGGGACATCCCTTTTCCACCAGTCAAGGAACATGGAAATGCTTGTAATGGTGGTGGGAGAAAGAAGTGAGCACAGCAGCACATTTGTGATCATCTTGGCACATCCAAAGGTGAAAAGGATGCAGTACGTGCAGGTACTGGGACCTTTGAGGTGCAAAAATATCCATTTAAAGACCCCAGGCTCCCACATAGTGAAGAGACTAAGTGAAGAGACCATGGACTGGGTCTAAGTGGCAGACTGTTCTTAGTGGGTCGTTGATGGTTTGGGTTCTCTCTTTTTAGTATGGGGACCTTCTTGGATATTTTAGTTGTATCAGCTGTATTTGTAAATTCTGATTTGTCCGGTTATTGAACTTTGGTTTGGTCTATTACACTTTGTTAAGTTACGCATTTATAAGTTTTTTCATCCTACTGCTAATAAGCTTAATGGTATGCTCAGAAAATCGTCATATAATTGTATTTGAACTTAGAAATATTTTTTCTGGTTTGTGCACTTCACAGTAATGAGTCTGTTTGTTTCTAATATAGTCCACTAAAGGTAAGAAAGAAAATAAAATCTAGGCACTTAGTACTTGTTACTATATAGGGGAAAAAAAGCCAAACAACCCAAACTGCTTCAAATTCGTTTACCTGAGGAAAATAAAGGCACAATTGGTCCCCAAAACATCTGACATAAGGGCTATAAAATCATCTTTATCAAGGCCATATGAAGGAGGCTGAACCTCAGCACATCTTCCAGAAGTGGCTGGTTTGTAATATACAATTAATTAGCCGTGATACAGAGGAGAAACAAGAAGGACTGGAAACAGCTACAAAGAGTTGGGATTATGCCATGCGGCCCACGATATAATTATTCAGGTATTTTAGTCAGGTAGGAAGGAGCATATTCAGGGGGGTGTAGGCAGGACAGAGGTACAGAATGCAGGGTAGGCAGGGAAGAAGGTGCCTACACCAGAGATGTTGTGGCCCTGCTTGGGGCTGATGGCAGGATGGGTCATGCAGCTGGCAGGTGAAGACCTGAGTGTCTTCATGAAGACCTGATCCTCTTCATGAAGACCTCACTGTCCTTCTGCTGATTCACTTCTAGGTCTCACTGTGTATTATGTAATGGATTCCAGAAAGATCCAGATGTCCAAACTGAAAATTCACTTCTAGGTCTCATTGTATATTATGTGATGGACTCCAGAAAGATCCAGATGTCCAAACTGAAAATTGCATTGACAAGGAATGGGCAATGCTTGTGATATAGGAGGCCTACACCAAGCCCCTGAATTTCAGTTGCCTAATCATAAAACCCATTAAAATGTGCACTTGTCCCATTTGCTTGGATCGGTGTGGACTGTCTGAGCCCAAGAGTCCCCTGTACAGGTGTCCTGTTTGAGGCCCCTTGGAAATAAAATGTGCCTCAGGATGCCAGACCATAGTTACTCAGGCATAGGTGATATATGAAGGAAAGATGGAAAATGGCAAATGGTATCTGTGTCAAATCTGCCCCATGCTGAAGTCCCAGAGTATTGCTTCAGGGTCTTAGCCCTCCTTGGTCTGGTGGGAGCACCAATGGTTAATACACCACCTGGGTCCACCGGTCCCACATCGTTCAGAAAGAAAGTAATATTTTTAGAAATATTTGAAGGGGGAGGCATAGGAGATGTACGGTCGTGGACATGTTTGTGCTGTTTAATTTGTTTGGCAATAGATGGTGGGGACAATCTGAAGTGTACATGTCATGATGGAATAGAGCCTAATGCATGACTATTATATTATAGTAACAGGCAGGACAAGGAAATAACAAATGGGAAGATAAGAGATTAGTATAGTCTTTTAAAAGTGTATATTATTAATCAAAACTTTATAACTGTCATTGCTGAAGACAAACTGTATTATAAAAATACAGTGTAATATTATCTGAATTAGGGAATCATGGCTTCTAGAGACATAAATACTGTCGTTCTGGCATTTCAGCTACAGTGTCGGTATGTAGTTCTGCTTGTTCCATAGAATGTGGAAAAGCTAAATCAAAATTTCCTGACAACTTCTGATTCAGCAAATTTTACAATAAGTAAAGGTTAGATCTACCTGAAAGTCTGTTTTGGGGGAATTTGAAAGATGGAATAAGAAAGCCAAAAGAGAGAAGGGAAGAGAAAAGAAGAGCAGAAGGCAGCAAAAGAGACCAGAGACCTTAGAGAGGTGAAGGAGAAAGAACATGTCAGACGTTAAGAAGGAAACCTGATTTTCAGATGTACAAATCATTCCAAGTTAATTAGGTCATTCTGTCAAATTTTTAAAAAGGTAGGGAAAAGACCAACCTTAAACAGCAAAAAATTAATTGCAAGATTGATGACGGTGGAATGAAATATTTTTTTCCTCTTCTTATCTACTGTCTTTGTGCATGACTTCTATTAATAACATCACTATTGTAGCGATGCTGCTCAATTGCCATTTGTTTTGAAAGTTTCTAAGTATTGTTGCAATACACATGAAGCCAAAACATCTCAGACTTGCAGTGTTATGTTAGGATAACTAGGTACTACTTAAGAATTCAGTATTTCCGATCTCTGTCATTTGTTATTTATGAAGTTTGTGAGCGAATACCAGACCGAATAAAATCTGAGGCCAGCGAACATGGTTAGGATATGATTGTTATCCAGTTAACTCAATTTGTCCTGCACACAGTTGGAAAGGGTGTTAAGCTGATCTGGTTAATGAGTAGTTCATGAACTGTCACTCGTCCTGTTCATGGAGAGGAGAACTGGGTGTCCTTTAAATAGTTGAAGTGTGAAATGCTATCATTTTAGTAGAACATGCTCAACTGATGCAAATGATTTGGGATTTTTAGATTTATCAATAAAGTTCATTTCCTGCCTTCTCTGTCCATCTTGTAAACACACACAGAGGAGCCCCAGCTAGAGGAGAGGCAGAGTTTCTCAGCTCCACAGCGATACAAGTTATTTGACTGCACATTGGTACCTGTAGACAGATGCAGCTAGAAGGCTGTGGGTTTACAAGTGGGACCTAAAGACCCAATGCCTGGACAGGAACCTGCATGGCTGGCAAGGGGAGCAGCTTGCAGCTAGCAAGCAGTTTGGGCACACATGCTCCAGAAAGGACAGATAAACAGATAATCTGTGATACTCAGGAGACCTTTTGAACCTCTCCTTTTGATGCTTCTCCTTTGTTGGCCAAAGTAAACTTCTGCTTCTGTAGCATCTTCCCTCTGTGTGTAAAGCAAAGTCACTAATGATATCAGTAAACTTCCTTTTTTCATCGAAGTCTTAACAAATACACTTAAAACAAATATTTTAATATTGTTTTGTGTACTTAGAGCCAAGGTTTTGGGTTTTTTTAACTACAGTTTTTCACAATATTTATTTAATATGTGAGTGCCTTGCAATGCCTTAGAGACTTGGTGAGTTTTGGAATAACTGTGGCCAGTAAGTCGGTAAGCCAGCTTGTCCTACATGGTGCTGGGGATTGATTTCCTCAACTTTTTTACATTATTGCCCAAATCTTTCCACACAAAGAACCAACTTATTCCCCCTTTTCCACTGAGATTTGTAAAGATGGGAGTCATCTGATCAGATGTATATTTTCAATGTCAACATCTGAGCTAATTGTCTAAAGTCTCCTTGGTGTCGCAGGAGAGAAGCAGGGACTCATCGCTCTCAGCTCACTTAAGGCAGACAACTAAAACAGGCCAGATGAGTGACACGTTCTCAGTGCACGTTTCTCTCTGGTGACTCTCACATGAATCAAGATGATGTGAGTGTGGATGCTTCAGTGTAAGTGAGCCTTTACCACCTGTGAGTGACGTTCTGCAGGAGGAAGATAATTCCTCTTTAGCAAGGAGGGGGGGCTGAATTGCAGGTATAAGGGACTGCAGCCCTTACTGAACAGAACAGGTTTTTTATGATTAATTTCCTCTTACATTTCTTATATACAGCTTGGCTCCAGAAGAAGCATGCATTTCAGCATCGTTTTTACATGCTGGGCTTCTGTTGGACTGTTTTGGGTTTGAGGAGGGAGCTGTTTTGCTTTTCTCCTTGTTCTTCCCCTGAAATATTTAACTGTGGTTTGTTCAGTCAGAGTTTGTTGTGCATCTGTTGCCCAAATGTTCATGTGTAAAGCACAGAAATCCTTGAAGTCGTGGCACTGAATTTCATTGCTGTTTAAAGACCCTTTAGCAGATTCCTAGGATCAGCTTGGGACCAAGAGAAAACAGTGCTCTGAATATTCGCATTTTAACACAAGTTGTCATTCAACGGAGTAACATCTGCTGCTTCCTTAATGTACTCTTTATTTCCAGGAAACTGAATCAATAACAATTAAGTTTTATCTGGAATTTGTGCTGGTATCACGATTCTTTGGAGGCAAAGGGGAGAGTTTATCTGAATGGCCAGAAGCAATGAAGAGCTCTGCATTTCTGGAGGTATTATGAAAAAGTTAAGCAGCCTTTACTTGCTGCTAACTAAAAGAAAACCAGCACCAGCTATATCACAGAGCAAGCCAAAACAAACTCTACCTCTGGGTGGCCAGTTGAGTGTATCTAAGGACATTCTTGCTAAATAGCTCGGACTCTTGCCACAGGTTTTGCGGTCTGTGTATACAAGAGCAAAATTCTGCCTTGTGCTGTTCTGCTGGTAACCAGGGACAGATCCTTGATGACCTACTTTTTGTATTATTTGACCAACAATTTGTATTATTCAGCAGGCTTCCCAATTAATTGATTTTCTACTATTTAGGATATAAGAAATCAAGCCAATAAGGTAAGGGGTATTTATGATGGTAACACTAGCAGACAATGCTAAAAGGGATGATTTGGGAATTTGGGGGTTTTAACTGGTGCAGTGAAGTGGGTTCTTTTGTTCATTAGAAGTGCATTTAAATTGGCTTAACCATATGTTCGTTTTGCTTTTCATAATACTTTAATACCGACAGGAGTGAAACCTCCCAAAGAACAATTCCCTTATGCATCCAAACGTGATGTTAACCAGGCGTGCTTTAATATTCTTTCACTGCATAAAGCAAATGTATACAGCAAACTCGTTTATCAAACGAAAACAGTACAAACACTGAAATGCAATTACTTTTCTGATGGCAGTTGAATAGGTGCTATATTTTAACACATGATAGAGTACCAAACAGATTCATTATGATTATTGCTCACCATTACAATAAAGATAACCTTTTCCAGGGTCTGATCCTTCAAGCATTTGTACACCTACCTAACTTTGTGGATGACTTCAAAGCAATTGATCCCAAGGGCATGTTTTCAGGACTGAGACTTTAATGCCTGGACTCTTAAATAATACATCGCTTAAAGTGGCAGGAAGTGCATGAGTTAATTATTTAGTTTGTTTATTGCAGTCTTTAACACAGTTGCCAGTGAATAGAACAGAGAAGTAGGAAGAGTCACAACCTGTAGAGTTTTAAAAATATAGAGCAAAACAGAAAGCATTGTGTTACCGTTTGCATGGATTCCTAGAAGTAACAGAGAAACTCAGCTTGCAAACCAGAAATTGTGAATGAATTAATCAGATTTGTCAAACGACTTGATTTAAAAATAAATGATGGCTATAGCATATGTCAAAACAACCCAGGCAAGGCAGTTTCACTGCCCCTACCCCTTCTTCTGTGGGAGTCACCAGAGGCTTGCTATCTGCCTTGCTGGGGGGAGAGGTTTACCTCTCATTGCTGCAAGTGGATGATCTCCTTGGAGCCTGCCTGCACCCTTAACCCATCCTGCCATCCCTCCACCACAGTCCCAGGGCACATCTGCAGAGCTTCACCCAGCAGTGGCTCTTTTCTCCCCCAGTAACAGAATTTTTATCCTCTTTTGAGTCAGTTGCCTTTCTTGTCCTTTATGTTTTTGCTCAGAAACATGCTGCTTCTTCAAAGCTTTGCAACAACAAACGTTTGACAATCTGTTGGTGTTAAGCCAGGTTCATGTCAAAGCACAGCAGTGAAGCTGCATCTCATATAGCGGCTGTGAGACTGATTTTTCCTTTCAGAGGTGTGGCTGATTTGCCATCTTTCCCAAACTTATGTATGATCTTCACAGAACAGCATTGCAGAAAAGGAAGAGTTGTGTTATTGTCCAGTTCATGAGCCAAATGGTATCCCAGACCATAGGAAGTATGCACTGTGTCATATATAAACTAGTGGGCTATAAAAAAATTGGGGAAATAAATGAATTTATACCAGAAATATATTTAGACTGAATATATTCTCTGACACCCAAAAAATGTTTGTGTATCATACATGAATATTGTTGCCAGAACATGCAAAATGTTATAGGTCTACTGTTTGTTTCCAGTTTCTGTTGGAAAAGTAATGATTTGCTGAAGCAAATAGATCACCACTTGCCAGCTGTTACTGGCAGGACAGACAGTAAAACACACATATGCTGTGCACAATACTTCTGTTTCCTTTTCTTTCTTCTGACTGTAAATGAAATAAAGTACTGGTAGGTGTTTCCAACCAACATTAAGTGGCTCTTTGTTAGTCTCTAAACTAGATGCATATGTAAGGATTTGCTGTGGTTGGTTTTCTTTAGCACCCAGTCCTGGTTGATTCAGCAAGCTGAAGTTATACTTGTCCAGATTTAGACACATGAACTATTTTCTTGAAGCCTGTTTCACCAGGAGGGGTCATGATGAGTGCCTGAGATGGATCCTAAAGCTGGCGGATCCTCATTATTGGAAAGCAGAGTATCATCTTCTGCTCCTGAGTCCTCAGGCTGAGCCTGTGTGTGGAAGCTGGTGTGTAGCTGTGTCACTGCTCGAAAACTGCATATGACAGTCATCTGGTAGTCATCTCCACTCTGTGAGAGGAGGTCACCTGCATGTGGGTGAAGTTTGTCACTCGGTAATCAAAAGCAGCAGCTGCTTTCATTTCCTTTCATTAAGGTCCTGTCACTGTTAAAGCCTACACAGTAACTTGGGGTTTCTAGCCTTGCTTTTCAAAGCCAGAATTAAAATACAGAGCTCCCTGATGAACAATTCCCAGGATCTCCTCCTCTTAGGTCTCTGAAGCAAATGGTATGTGTTCCATGGCTCTAGATGGCCATCTAAAGAGCCAGGAGGGTGGGGGGGTGCATGTGTGGAGTCCTTATTTCATCAGAAGGAACTCAGATGTCAGCTGTCATTGTCCTGACCTGTCTCTGGCATGGCTACATAAGACTGTAGAACACATAAGGACTACCTTACTTTGACCTTAGACAGCAGGGCTGGAAAGACCCAGGGAGACCATAGGAGCTATCTCACATGACCAGGGCATAGCAGTACCTCTCTGATATCAACTGAGATATCAAATCAGAGTTTGCTTCATGGAGCAAACAAAGCAAAAAAAAAAAAAAAAAAGCAGAATCCTGAGCTCTGTCAGTGTATTTCTTTCAATAGAAGTTTACACGCTAAACCAAAAGGAAACATGCTTGTTTATTTAGTTCTGTCAGCTTTTGTTAGCTCTCCTTTTTTCATGCCCTTCAGTTTCTTTCCATTAACCACCTAACACAATCCTTTTTTTCCCACCAGCAGCTTTCATTTAGCTAGCTGTGCTTTTGTAGTCCTCTAGACTTTCAGAAGCCTCTGCGTTTTACCTCTTTATATCATAAAAAAGGACCTGTGCCTCTTGCTGTAGACTTCTGTGGCTGTCCGTGGTGACTTTTTCATAAAGCTGGCTCTCCTCTTTTCTCCCTCTCCCTATCTCCCAGACTCTCCCCTGTAGCTGCAGTACCTTGGATAAGGAGCCCTTCTCAGAAAGTTCACTCTTCAGGGACAGTGGGGCATTGCCTTGCAATATGCTGCTTGAGGTGAACTCAAGACCTTGATTGTTCTGAGCAACCCTGTGCTTTTACACTGGCAAAAGGATGGTAGTTTCTTCAGCACCTCTCCCCTGGGTTTCTTAAGAGGCTTCTGAGGTGTCATTAACCCAGATATTAAGAAAAAAAGACAAGAGATTCATTCCGATCTTGTCAATGATGTCTTCATCCAAACTCATGCAACTATTGCAATCTGCTTAAAGTTTAAAACCATCTGTATATCCCCACATTTGGTTTTTTTAAAAATTCAATGACTAGAGGAAAGGCAACTTTGCTTTTTGAACTTCTACTGATCTCTCACTTTGGTGATTTTAGGATTTCTTTCTTATCACTGTTACATTGCATAGGATTCATTTCCCTTCACTTGCAATGTTTAAAATTTGCATGTCTAAGTCTAGCCTAGACTCATTTTATAGTCAAAAGACCGAACCAAGTACCTCCACAGGGCAATTCATATGGTCTTTCTTAGACACAGACCTTGGAAAAATGAACAACTCTCAGAAGGAATCTGTTTCTTTTCATTGACTGTGAGCAGAGCAGAGAGCAACTAGCCATAAGCTGAGGTGTCTAGTTCCTAAATACTTTAATTTGGGTGGGTAACACCCACCTGTTACCTCGGTATCATATAAAAAAGGGTTATACACCTCCTCTGTCATTTTATCTTGATGTCATTGCTATTTTTTCTGTTGATTTACATATACAGTTTTACAAAGTAGCTCACAATGTTGCTCACGATGACAGCACGTTCTTATGTCTTACAAAAACCTTATATTTGTCTTAATATTCTCTTACCACTTTAAATTCACATAATAATCACATTGTGGCAGGCTCTGCATGACTTTTGCACTGTAATCTTTGTAATATCATTGTGACTTTTTGAAGTAGCTATTATCCTGCTCACAATTAAAGCTACATAAAGTCACTTCAGAGCATTCTCATTACTTATCTCAACTTGAATACATCAGCTGTTACCAAATGTTTTATTTTTGAAATAGCAGAATGCATCAGTACAACTGTGATTCAGATTCATTGCAAATACAAAAATAAAGGCTCTTCTCCCTTTTCTTTTCCCTTCATATGAGTATTTCTTATCTTGTGGAATATTCTACTTTACATACGGTAACACTCATCCTAATTCACATTCAGATTTGTAAACTCTGCATTGTGAGTCAATGGTGAAAAGGCATATTTTGTCCTCATTGTTAGTACTGAAAGCAGCATAAATATAATCCTGATTTTGCAGCTCAATGCTGGCAGACTAGATATTTTCACATTGTTCTCAAAATCTTCATATCGATAGTATTTCTTTCATGATAACATTTATTTATCAAAGTTTATGCTGCTTTGACTTTTTTATAAAATAACAGCAAAGATAAATGGATCGATTGACCCCAAGAGCAGTTTATTTATCTCTTTAGTCACACTTCAGTGGCAAAATCAATACTCTTCTGAAATATCTGATATTACAGTGGTTCCAGTAAATACTGACATTCCTGAGCTATGTGAAGGGGGAACAAAAATTTATTATCAACTTAGATTTTTAGTACCTTTATTGATTTTTCTGGGGATGCTTGAATTTTTATTTATCTGTAGCTGAGTAAGTGACCTTTGTTTCAAAAAAAAAAAACCCCACACTAAAAAACCCAAAGCAAGACAAAAAAGCCTAAAAAGCCTTAAGTTTAAATCCTGTAAAAAGTAAAAGGGGAAAAAACCCACACATCTAACACCGTCAGTGACAAAGATCTTGGCAGAAGAGTGTGTCTGGTTTTAAATGATACATAGCACACCACTGTGTGTCCTTTTTCATACTATCTCTGCATTTGAAACAGCAAAATGTATTTTTTTTATATATTGATATTGTTGACATCCACTTTGTGTGACAGCTAAGATGTTTCTGAGTCTTGCGTTGCTACCAATTATTTTGATACAAGGATGGAGGAGGTGAGTGACCTGGGAGAAAATGAAAAAGTACGTAACAGGTTACATACTTCATCCAGTAAACAGATCTAATTCCTGCAAGCATTAAGAGGAATTATCCACACATATGGAAGAAAATTTTCTCTCTCTTATTTCTGGAAGCTTTGAACATTAAAACCAAGATGAGAAAGATGCGATTCAAGGGAGTTTCTGAAGGCAACATAGAGTTTCCAGTTTGGGGGAATCTCATCAAAACAGTTTGGATAGAGTATAGCAGAGAATAACTTATATTCTCAGTTGTGCTAGGCTGAGAGGAGCCCACTGCTTCAAAATTTGGAAGATGGGTAGTCCTAAACCAGTCTAGTGTTTGGGACAGAGATGATCTGGAAGACCTAAGTTCAGC
>NW_010418092.1:37673-52653 GCF_000710305.1 Buceros rhinoceros silvestris | reverse complement strand
AGCAGGCACCAAGAAGTGTAGGTTCCTCTCAGGTGGACACAGCAGAACAGGAAGGGGCCATCAGGGGTCTATTCCACCCTGGACATACCATGCTCATGTACTTTGAGTTGTAGGGTAGTTGTCCCAGGATTTGGCTAAGATGGACTAACAGACTCTTAGTGGCTTGGGAGATTTCACGTGACTGCTATCCCTTCTGAGCAGATGGACGAGGATGAAGAGAATAGGTGGAATGAAAGGAATAAGTAGAAAACTCAAAGTATAAATCAGCTTTCCTACTTTTTTGTATCCTCTCCACTTATTGAACACTGCCTATGTTACTCACCTGTGCATAAAAAATTGAATGTAAATTTGAAAGGCATATACAGAGGATGCCGTCTTCTACATGTTTATATAAAACAGTGAAGCTCCTTAAGGTAGCTATCTTGGAAAAAGAAGGACCTTTCCAGCAGCAGAATATTTGATACCTGAAAAAAACCTTTAGGAAATAACAGGAAACAAGCTGTAGTTTGAAGTTCGTAAAGTTACTATTTCTTGCCAGTCCCTTTTCCACCTGGTATAAATGTGCTCATTTCTCAACTATCTTGATGTTATTTAAGCTACAACTAGATTTAAATCTTGTGCATTCATCACCAAACTTCACCAGAAATATAACTGATAGTGAGTGCTCTAACTCGGTTGTGATGCCTGCAGCAGTCACTTTGTCACTTATCTCGACCAGGTTTGTTCTGGCTTCCATTGGCATCGCTCATACAGAAGCACACTCTGCCATCAAAAAGAACCGATGATAGATGTTTATGGTTCCTTGATGGAAGCGTACTTCTCTCCAATACCTCTATTAAGACCACAAAAAAAAAAAAAAAAAAAACCAACCAAAAAAAATCTCAGTGGTCCCCTATTTGGGATATAGACCAAAAGGTGTGGAAAGCCAGCACAAGCTCTAGACATCAGTGGGTAGATGCCACAATGAGTTTTCCGTAAAGCATAGGTCTTCCTTCTGTGAATAAAATTCTCTCCAAGGGCTTTTCACTCTGTCCTGTTTGCTGGTGCTGAAGTGTTCAACTAGTCCATCTAATATTATAAAAAATAAATTTTCTATGCTTTTTTCCATTCATTTCTAGCTGCATCCCTTGATAATCATTAAGTCATCCAGAAAAAATTATCTCACTGTACATTTCCTCCTTCTTAAGACCTGCCAAAATATTTTCTCCAGAGAAAAGAAATTCCATAGCTTCATTCCATCTGTGTAAAACAGAAAATAATTTTCCTTCAAAAGACAGAATAATTAAAACACATTTTCAGAATTTGTATGATAAACAAAATAGTTTTAAGTAAAAGTTCTGATCCAGATGAAATCTAAAATGCATGCATGGTTTTAAGGTTACTCATTACATAAACTTCATGTAGACTACAGCCTTCTGTAAATCACAGCCTTTGCTTCTTTGCCTAATCAGGGATATATAATGTTAAAACCAAAACAAAACCAAACCACAAATATTTTCCAAGCGGTATATCTAGAAGAGAATAGCCTTACAGGAGAAAGATCTGGGAGCAAATAACTTTCCAGAAGTTTCAAAAACATTGGGACGGTCATCGCAATATCCTGAAGCTATAAACAGGATAGTCTACATGAGGCAAGTATTTTTATGCTGAATCTAATATTTAGAAAAAATTTTCCAGAGGACAAAAGAGAGGAAAAAACCATAAAAAACATTCATAATGGCTGCTAGATTGGAGCTTTACTCTCCAAATGTTGCAGTAGTCTTTTTCCCAGAGGCCTTTCCTGGTGTGCCGCTCCTCCAAAGCACTGAAAAGTTCCATCTCATTTGCCTGTCCTGTATCTCTAATGTCACACATATAGTTATAAATGTGCTGAAAATCAAGTGTATTTTTAATTTTTTAAATGAACTACTGCTAAAAAGTACCACATACGTTGCAGATCTGGAATACATTTTCTGACAGGAACATCCTTCACATTTTCTCTTAAACTTAAGTCCTGTTTCTCAGAGTTCATGCCTATACACTAAGTATTGATTGCTTACTATCCCAAGACAGAAACAAAATATTTATTTACCAATAAGTTCAAAATTAGATGAAGTTTTGAAACATGGGATTATTTATAAATGAACAGATTTCTCCACTTTCAGTTGAAATCAGCATGTCAGACCAAGCAGAACCACTTAGTGACTGTAAGACAGTTTCACTTTGAAATAGCCCTGGACACAAAATAATTTTGATGCTGGCTACACGAACAGCGTTCCCCCTGCAGTTTAGCATGTCAGCTGCTGAAAGGTTGCGCTGAACCAAGTTGTTGCGTGCACATCCTCTGTTAAAGATAGGAGAGATAAGAACGTTAACTGACGTGCTGGTGACTGGGGGAGGCTTCGAAGTCTCTGCATGCTTTTCATTTCTACCCCATCCCCTCTGTGGCAACTGCCAGCGTATGTGTTTGGAGTGCCAGCAAGTCTTCCTACCATATGCCAGACCATTTCAGTGATTTTGCCTGTATGTGTTTGCGTGTGTATTCATATGCATATATGCATACACGTGTGAATGACATAAGGTCAGTGCTCAGTGCCAGATGCTGAAAGCAGTCAGTGTGGAGGAGGGGGAGATTCATAACTTTGTCTCCTTTGAACTTAAATTAAATGTGAAAATGAGTAGTGACTTGAAATGGATTTGTCAAAATAGCCAAAGGGAGTTTGGTCCTCATCTGTCATATTTGAATGGCTTACGGACAACTAAATCCCATGGCTTCTTTGAAAATCCCAAATTTAAAGGATATTTTTTAGAGCTAGCAATGAGACTAGGTGCCACCGACATACTTCTGAGAAACTGGCATCATGAACCTTCAATCTGACTAGTTACATAGGTACTTGTGAAATTGCTTTATACCAAAGCCTTAAAAAAATTACAGGATGTATTCCAATGCTCAGAGAAATTGTCATTGTAAGAAATACGTTGGGCCAACAGGAAGAAACAAGTCAGTATGCCCCTGCCTTCATATCTAAGCAATCTGCCTATCCAAGTATTTTGTGTAAATTTAGAATAAATTTAAAAGGTTTAAGGGCATGCGGTTGTATCATCATTTTTAAGGCAGCCAAATTAATTCTTTCATGCAGTACTTGAACCTAATGGAGATTGACTGTCCTGTTTTCCTATTGTAATGATGTGTACCGAGTTGAAAATGAAGATGTTGGAGGATAAAAAATAGTGCTGTGACTGCTATTGATTAGCTGTCTTGTTTGCTTCATTGTTCAGGCTCCATTGGCCTCTTGGGCAGAAGGACACCCAAGTATAACATCCCTGACATTTTCCTGAAAAGACGCATGCCTTAAAAGTGACAGCTATACTTAAAAAATACAGTTTTGATGTATAAATGTGGTAGTTTCAGCTGAAAGGATTCTGATGGATTAGAGCAGACAAAGAGAAAGATTTCTGAAACATACCTCAGGTCAGCCTAGCATCAAGAATAGATTTCATAGCAAGTGTCTTACATGATGATGACAGTCCTAGTGTCTCTGCATTTCAGTGTACGTGGGAATGAGCAAGAAAAGCTGAGTTTATCTTCAAACACTGAGCGATCAGGTTGTTCTGACTAATGTGCTCAGCTTTCATTAAGGGCTTTGAGTGGTCATGAATTCCAGAAGGCTTGACTGTATGCGCTGAAGAAGAAAGTGGCCCTTGAACTAACACATAATTTTATAAAAAATATAGCCTGCATTTTTAAAAGCCTACATATAGATTGTTTTTCACACTCTTCAGGCAACAGGTTCTTTGATACTATTTTGTTTTTTCTCTTGCCTCTTTTTCATGTGAAATATTTGGTATAAGAATCACATAATTAAATTTGTAAAAACAATTGCATACTTATGAATTTAATACACATGAATGTATATATTCACATAAGGCTCTTGCTTCTAAAGAAAACTAGCCAAAATTTACCTAACTCTCTGACAAGGTATTTAAAGGAGTCAAATACACTACATTATTTCGTGCATCACCTTTAATGAAATGCACAAAATACAAGCATGACCATAGATAGGACTGGGTTACAGCCAACATTAGAAATGCTTCTGCTTTTATCAGTGTTGTGTTAAAAAGGGCCAGATGCTGCCACATGTACTGTCATGTTTGGGAGAAAATGGATTTGTTCAATGAATGACCTATAGCTGAACAAGGGTGGAGATATTAGTGACTTGGTCTCCTAATGACTCTGTGGAAAAAACATGCTTTTCATTAAATCCTGTAACTGTTTTTTCCTGGTCAATCTGTCAAGGAGTAAGTGGAAGGCAGAATGGAGGTTCAGCTGGAGGTATTGCAGCATAGACCTCTCACCCTGTGCACCTGAGAGCAAGCTGTCTTTCATCCATGCTTTATAATGGTCCTGCCTTCAGAGAGCATACTTAGCCCAACCTATTTCTTGGCTTTGTGTGTCTCATCTCCAGGCTCATGACAATGTCTTCTTATTCCAGTCTTACAATTTCCCCTCAAAAAGACTACCTTCTCTCTGGCTGTGTCACCCTGCTTCTTGTCTGTCAGGTTGATTTTATATTTCTCCTTTTCCCCTTCAAAGCCACTGATAAGCCTGTTCCCACCCTCTTCTCCAGCCTCGTCCCCAGTGGGCACAAGCTGAATGCCTGGCTCTGACAGGGGCACTGTATCTCTTGCCCCTCTCCCACCCACCACGCACAATGGGGCATCTCTGCTGAAATGACACACAAGATCAAGACCCTCTTTCCTTGTTCAGGAATTTGTCTAGCCTACAGCATCCACTGGAGAAGTTTATTCATTAAAAGTAAACTCCTAAAAAGGCTGACCAATCTGAGCCAGTCACCAGACCACTCGGTTCTCTGGTGTGTTTTGTTCCTCTGCGTGCATGGTATCCCCCTGTGTCTTTTTTAATGGCAATGTGTTTGGAGGGCAGAACCTGCTCCTTGCCACCTTCTTGCTTACTTCTCCAGTTAGAACAAAATTAGTTGAAAATGAAGCTCTCAGAAGTAAAGTAGTAGCTCTATTTTGGCAATGGCAATCTTGATTTCTTTCTCATTGGATTTATTCATTGTAATTCAATGTTTAATTATGTGGTCGTGAACTATTTCTCAAATATTGCAGCATATATTTTTGACTGAACTAATAACAATTAGATACATATTTACAATATCTTACAAGCATTGCCATGCATACATGTGGTCATAAAATTACTCGACTTCTCTAAAAATTCTTCAATAGATACGGAGTAGATACAGTTTAAATGCCGGGTAGAAACAGAAACCATGTTAAAATTATTTCAAGGAAAATATTATCAGACATCATTTATCACTGAATTAACTATATATATGCACAGTATTTGAAGCACAACCTCTGTTTTGAATCCTGTGAGCACTCATTTGTTTCTAAAACCCAAAGTACAGGATGAAAAGCAGTGAGGGAAAAGGAGTCTGCTATATCCAATGTCCATTTGCATCTTGCAGCTCTCTCAAAATCTTAATCTTATTCTTCTTCAGCATTAACATTTTATCCATTCTTGCAGGGCTTTACTTCTAACTAACTCCTTTGTGCTCTACGAGTATATTTGAAGATTTTTAACTTCCAGTATAGCAAAAACTGCTAAACTGAACTATGTAAAGAATTTTTTTTCTTCTCATTCCCTCTCTTTTCTTCCCAATTCTCTATGTACTAGTCATGTTTTGAGCCTGTACAACCTAGAAAATCCACGAGTAAATGGAGGAGCCATAGATAATGTGCAGCAAGCAGCAGCAAATGAAACCTACCAAGTAACAGGATGCATGTGCTCAGGGGAGATGAGAGCATTTCATACAAATGAGTTTAATTCTGCTACTTCTGTCATGTTTTGATCTTTTTCACTTCCATCATTGTTGTCAACATTGCCATCATTGTCAGCAAGGTGAGTCCTGCAAGGATATGGCCTCCTTGCCGACCCAATGCCATCAGCCTCCCATCCTGTCATTTCCTTAAAAAGGTCTGTTTGCATCTGTCACTTCTGATCTTGGAGCACTGCTGAAGCCTGGAGTGATTCGATGATTGCCAACCCCTTCATAAGGTCACTGTGTAGGAGACCTTTGTTAGACATTGATTGTCCACTCCCCAAATACTGGGGAAGCAATTGGAGCTGAACCAAGGCTGACAGAGGTTGGGGGGTGGTCATTAACAAACATTGGCTAATTGGACAAAATCATTCCTGATTTTGTAGTGCTCCTTAATTTGGAGCAATCGATGAAAGCATCAAAGTATAGAAAGCCATCCTCCTGCTGTCAAGAGGATGGCTCCTTGGGCCCAGCATTTCATTGCCACTTATGGTCTCTGGCTTGGCATGGGAAATGTGACGCCTACAGGTATCGCCTTGCTACTGAGCTGTCCAAGACATGGTGGTGGCAACTGCTGCTGAAGGTAGTCCAAGCCATCATCAGTCCTTTCTTACTGTAGCTAGCACAAGTGACGGAAGCTGGAGGCTGTTTTGTAACTATGGACTGATTTTCTTGGCGCCCAAATTAGAAACAGCAAACATAGTTTCAAATTTAGCAACCAGCTTTTTGCATTGTACCTCGCTTTCAAAAGTGCAAGGTAACAAGCAAAATAGTCCGCTGTTTGTCAGGATCATACCTGGGTTCCAGATGACAGAATTTATTTTGGTATGTTTTAAGTGCCTGCAGGTGCCAAGGAAGAGCAGAGGTTGCAAATTCTGTGCAGCACTGACAGCTAACCTTCAGGTAGCCTCTCCATCCTCTGCAGGAAGCACTGAGGTTTCAGCGATGCTGAGGAAGGCCAGGAAGACTCAAGGGCAGATCAGTCACATTAGCTTTTCCTTTGTTGATATTTCTGTTAGATTATAAAAATCAAATGCAAACTGATTTTAAAAAAGCTGCAACGCCTTGCCCTGTTAATTTCTAAGTATGCAGTCAGAACTGTGGTATTGTGGCTGAGCTTTTAAAAAGTGAATCTACAGTATTCTTTTAACACCATGATTAAATGCATAATTTCACTGTTTTCTGGTTATTAAAGAGTCAGAATAATGAGTTTCCATTGCTCACTCTCTTTTTTTCTGACTTCTTGGGTGGCCTAAGGTCTAACAGAAAGATTTTCTGGAGGCTCCAATCCTTCTTAGTGCTTTGGTTTTGGCCAGAAGACTTGAAAGACTTATTTGCATCAACATATAGGATACAGGGATCTGTGTTTCAACTATAGTGTAAAAAAATGGGGTAGTAATAGGTACTTAAATACATCAGTGTTCATGAAAAGGATAGTCAAAGTACCAGTAGTGTACCTGGGTGTGTTGTGTTTGCACAAGCACGTGAAAGGCAGGCCTTTCATCTAGTAGCTCCTCTGTGTTTGAAGACTAATCGAGCAAAGCATAAACTCCAAAGCTTTTGCGTTGTGTGACTCTTTCCTGCAAGTTGAGTATATTTGAAGTATCTTCAAATGTATTTTCAGCTTCAGCAACTTATTCTGCCAGCATAAAGTCTGTCCTTAATTTGTAAATTACTGTCTTCATTTATAAACTACTATACTGTGAATGCCGGTCTGATTTCTGAATCAGCACTCAAAGATAAATGATAGATGGTTTATTAAGTTCTCTCAGCTAGGGCTCATGATGCTTAATTTTCTTAAGTGATGCTATTTCATACCAAAATCCTGATCCTTTTTTCCTTCTTTCTGCTTAGTGGAGTTTAACTTAATTGCATGTATGGTCTCTAACAGTTGCAGTGTGGAGTCATCACTGAACTTCCATAAATCACCATTTTTAGTTTTTAAGGAGAAACTCTGCAAAAGGTCACCTGTCATCAAAGATATTCTAGCTAAAAGTTGTAACACTTAACCCTGTCTTTAGGTTCTCTTAACTCAATTACACCAATGCATCACTCATCTCTCTCTGGGTTTGCAGTAAAAGGAGTGTTGGTCTAGGGCCATGTTTTGGATCCCTGGCATGTACTTACCTCTTTCACAGCTGGATGGTTTCATTGTAACCCCTCGTGTCTCTCTCCAACATTTTGACCTCATAAAAGCATAATGTCACTGAATGCTGAGATTTTATGTAATTTATTCTGAAGATTGTGGCTTTTAAATCTTCCATATGTGGTTTAATAACAGCATTCTGTCATAAGGCAAACTTTGCTCTCTGTATTAATATTTTCATCTTCATTTTGCACACACACAAACATTTTGCACACACACAAAATAAGCTGAAGATGATTTACAGAAGCATTAGAGAAAAGGAAAGAGAAGGGAAGAGGCAGAGAACAAGATAACTGAAGACTAATCATACCAAGACCAGACATGCTTTTGCTGTTTTTTCCCATTTCTGTTACATTTTTGTTTGGATTGGCTCCAGAGAAGCCCTGTTCCTTGTTGCTCTTGTTGTGTGCGTGCTCATGCATAAATTCAGGTCAAGTATGAAACCTCTTTTCTGCATTTCTGGTAAGAATGTGTAATATCCTTATCAACAGATAAAGAGAAATCCGAACTAATTTAGCCTATGACCTGGGTTCGTTGTGGTTTTTTTTTCCCTGCCATTACCAAAAATGTGGTGTTTGCTTAGTTGTTAATGTATTCAGTTCAGTAAATTAGAGCTGCTTGAAATTTCTACTAATCCTTTTCCATTGAGGGCTTCCCTGGACTAAGTGATGCTGAATAAAACAAAAACCACATGCATGCACGCACAGGTTTCTGAGATTTCCGGATCAAATATAATTTAAGAGGCACAACATTTTAAAATGAGTGTTTGTTGGTTTTTTTTTCTTAAATTACTGTACCAAAAGCACCAATGAATAAACAGTGTTTACTGAAAATATGTTTTGCTTGAACTTGGCCATTAAGGTGTACAAGGGCTGAGGGGTTATGTTGCAATGAAAGAATGAACCAATATATAAGGATAAAAGTAGAAAAATGGTTTAACACACAGCACAAAGATGTTTTTGAATGAATCAGTCTTTGCTATTTAATTTACATTTTGAGGGCTCATTAGGATGATGAATGACACTGCTGGAGAATAAAACATACTTCCTGAACAAAAGAAAATCTCTGTAGCCTAATAACATTTTATGCCAGCACTTACATTTGTCAGAAGTGGATGCTATTTATCCCTATGATTATTTAAAAATCATTTTTATTGTCCTTTGTGCTGTGTCCTCTTCTGGGAATTTTAATTCAGAGTTTGACACCTACTTATTAACTTCCATGAAGTATGGAGTACAAAGGCTTATACTATATAAAGAATTCTAACCAACCATGTTTATATTGCCTGCAGCTGTATACAAATTAGCTGAGTTTGTATTCATTTCTCTTAGAAATGGAGGAAAATTTGAATTGCGTAACCTTTAACACCTCAGCAAAGTAAATGTGAGGTGAGCGTGGCTGACCTGGGCATACCAGGAGACAGCAGTAAGTCAAAAGAGCAAAGAAGAGGAATTTATGGCATTAGTGTTATGAATTAGGAATCTGTACAAGTTGAAATCTCCTCCTTTCTCCTCTGGAAGGATGAGGGTGAAGTAGGAATGCTAATTTTTCAAACTTCAAGCCCATCCACTCCTTAATCAGTAAATAATTACTTGCTGTCTTGCCTTCTTTGCTGCTTGTACATGCCTGTACTCTACAGAGTCAAAGGTATGCAAATACCAGAAAACAGACTATCTCTGGAAAAATGTCAAAATATTTTTGTAAATTATATGCTATTACAGTAATTGTATTTTTATGGTTTGTCTTAGAAAACACGTTGATTTTCTATCAAACATTAGAGTTTAGGCCCTTACTGAGCGCAAACCATAATTTCACCTACGTTCCCTGTTCAACTCTTCGTGCAGCAGACCTGCTCAGCAGCAGCGATAGCCAGCCTTAAGGGTGAAACAAGTCAAAGATTTCATTTGCCTTGCTGGGAGAGCACTTCAGTTGCTGAGTTAGCTTTTCATGAGAGCATGTAAAACAAGATGATGTACAGTCTTGCTTTGTTCATTGTGATATGAGGTGGGAATGTTTGATCTTCTTTTCCTTCCTCTTTCCAAAGCCATCTTCTATGCTTTGCCAGAAGTCCTAACAGTAAAAAGTCCTAACAGCTAACAGTAAAGCAGGTAGCAGTATGCAGGAATAATTGTTTTCTTGCATCTAATTGTGCAGATTCTCTAATTAATTTTGTGCAAAGTGATGCTGATAATCTGGAACATGAGATCCCAATTTTAGTTATCTTTTCCATTTCTGAAGAAGTTGCATCAGCCACCAATATAGTCCATAGGTTTTTGCTGTTTCATTTTTTGTGGACAAACAAATTATGGGAGCATTGTGAAACATGGTGACCTGACTATGTCCAGGTAAATGGTGGGCAGACAGAAAGCGTGACTACTTTTCCTCCCAAAGTGTGTTAGAACTATTTCTGGGCACCAATGACAGACTGCTGTTTGGAGAGCTGCTGCTGAGTCCTTATAGAGCTCCTCTCAGTGGCACTCCGTGACCAGACCCCGTTACTGTGGGTGAAAGCCCTGGGGATATTGCTCCAGCATGCATTGAGCCCTGTTTCGTGAACGACTGAGCCTGAGAAATCAGCTTAAAGTCCACAGGCTTGATACGGAAAAGGAGGGGTCTTGTGGACAGACTTGGTTGTTTTCAGAATAACTGGGTTAGGTTTTTAAGGGTTTGGGGTTTTTTTAGGGTTTGTTAAAACTTTCCATTTTTTAGTTGATACCATGATTTTCTGGGGAAATTACGTTCTGCTTACCTAAAATACTTCCAGCCTTTTAGAATGCAAAATGTACTCTTTCTTATCCTTCCTAAAAATATATAGTGTTACCCGTGTAGAAGTGTAGACCTATTCTATATCTAACGTTATAAATGCCACTACATATCTGGATGTACTATATTATGAATGCATCTGTGTACTTACTTATTTCTGATTGTGTGCTTCATGGTAATGTGCATGCATGCAAAATGCAGATTATTGCAAACTATTATAATCAAGATATCACCACTTAATCCTTTCTATCTGATGAAAAGGCAGGATATGCCGCTTTTGAAAGTCGTGTGTTGTGGGAGTCTTGATTGAGCTCTGGACTGTAATGAGACGCAAATAACGGGTGACTTTGGGTATGCCCATATGACAGTCTCTGCTGTGGTTAGCTCTTGTACAGACGGAGAGGTCTGACGCACAGGTGGGCACAGATGAAGAGCTCCCGCCTCTGCTGTAGGGATCCATCTACTGCTTATGCAGCAACAGCAGCTGCATGACTGCAAATGGCCAAAATCAGTGCTAGTTTATTTTAATATACCATACTGTAAACCGTAGCAATACAGCAGCTGCTGTGCAAGCAGGTACCTCTGAGAGAGTATCAGCATGGAGAGCTAAGGGTGGAAATGTAAGCTTGGCTTCTGTCTTGTTCTTGCTGGTTTTTTCTTCTTTAGCTTAGGGGTACAGATGTTCTGGGTGGCAAATGAACAAATACTACATTTTTGCAAAGGCAATAGCTTGATTTTGTAATTATTTTCCAGGAATGAGTAATCCCATTGTTTCCTTGTATCTTGAGATTTTAAATAGAGTCTTCAACAAGGTAGCTCAGGCAGTGAGTGAGCATTAACTGTTCCTCTCCTGTCTCTGAGACTTCAAGCACCACCTGCGTAGGTGATTTGTGCAGGTGGGCTGCTGTGCCTCCACAGTCCCCAGGGATTAAGTGTTACAGGCATTCAGCCCATAGCTGTTGCCTGATTTCCCATCTGCAGGCATTTAAAATCCTGTTGTGTTTATAGTATAAATGTATATAAAATTTAAATTAGATGGGAACTGCTCTTTAGCGTGGATTTTTCCACCAGCCCTACAGCAAAGTCAACAGCAATTGGCTAGTTCCTGACTGCTAGGGCTGTGCCTTCCTCTGTGCAGAAACAGCTAGTAGTCTGCAGCCCTTGCTAGACTATCTGGTTTCATAGCTGTATTTCTCTGGCAGAAAGAAGATCATGAAAAAGGGAGAGCTTTGATGAGAACATTTCATTCTGTTCCTCACAAAGTACCTGTTGCTGCAAATGGTATAGGAGAATCTATATTTTGGTGGGGCTTCCTTGTCCTCTGCCTCCCCCAATACTGAGCTGGGCTGCAGGTGACTTAGAGTGACATCTGCAGATAAAGCATTCAGAAAATGCCACTTGAAGTGTGGCTGGGGACAGAAAGCTGAGGAAAGCCTTAGAATATGCATAGCCTTTTCACCTTCTTCATTTTTCTCTGCCGTTACTGCTTAATGTCCCTACATGGCAATATGGGCACACGATTAAAAGTCAGAGCCCAAGAGCAGATTTGCCCATCTCTCCATTCCAAGAAGAATCGGCACCTGCAACTCTGAGCCCTTCACCAAACAGTTAATTCTCAGGGGAATGAGCCGCTCATCAT
Organism: Buceros rhinoceros silvestris; assembly: GCF_000710305.1. Lineage (NCBI taxonomy): Eukaryota > Metazoa > Chordata > Aves > Bucerotiformes > Bucerotidae > Buceros > Buceros rhinoceros. The sequence continues at coordinate 40,280 of NW_010418092.1, read as the reverse complement.
TCCTTCCATAAACAAACAAATAAATAAAAGATACAAGGATTTGATCTGTTTAATACACATTCTCTGGAAACCGGAGTGCAGACTAAACATAGTAATCTGATGATTACAAATTATTCAGTCCTATAAACAAAGCATGACAATTGATGACAATCTAGTATCATATATCATAAATGCAGAGCAACCTCTCTCATCCAAAACAAATAGTTTGGAGTATTTCAAACCCATAACAAATACATTTAATGCAGATCGTTGTGAAACAATGTGTGTTTCTCTGTTTCTAATGCTGTATACACAAGCCAGCCAAGAGCTTTTTGCATTTCATGCATTTTATTCATTTATGCTGCCAATTCTACCGACTATTCTAGTATTCTGATTTGAAAAATCAAGACTTAAAGTATTTCAAGCAACATTTGATGCATGCGTGTCTTAAAATTATAGGAGACGGTTTATAAAGTAAATTATGAGACCTTAATATAATTGCTGAGTTTCAGATAGATTTTCATCTTGCTAGTTCAAGTATTGATCACAAGCCTTATATTCTATCGGCAGCTTGTTATGCGAGGCAAATCAGCTGCCATTGTTACCGACGCTGAAAATCTCCCTGAGTAACCCGTGATAGGTTTATTACATAGGAAGCTTTGATCCTCAGGACTCAGCTAAGATATTCAAAGTTCTTATAAAGGTGTCTTAGAGTCTGCGATACAAATTCAGATGTCTGCTGTCAAACGACTCCTATTCAGCAAACCTGTATGAGCCATCTTTGAAAGTGAAACAGCAAGATGACACTATTCATAGCTTGGCTTTTGGAGAGGTCTTTGTGCTCCCCTGCCTTTCGGTACCTGCCAACTCGTTCCAGGTTGTATCAAAGTTGCGTAACAGAATTTGTAAAAAGCTACACAGAAGGATTTAATGTGTTGAGAACAAATAACTTCTTTGTTGATATCCACTGCCAGATCAAAGAGATGGAGGGTAATAGGCCCAGGACTGCATTACTTTCAGTTACACCAGGGAACAAAAGAATAAAATAAAACAGTGAAAAGGCAGCAGAGCACGATAAAAAAGGAAAATACTAGCAAGTTTAAAGAATTGAACGTCCTGAAATGTGAATAAAAGTCACAGAAATAAGCTCATCAAGATGACATAACAAAAGGGAAGAATGTGGCTCTTGGCTCAAAGGTTTTCCAGCTGTACTCCCATTTTCCATAATTGTTGTTACAATTTGGGGTGCCACAAGACTTTTCAGTTTTTACATGGACAGAGAGCTGCCTCTGCCACTTAAAAAATGCAGATTTGCTGTACTTGACCTAGATGGAAATGTCTGTGAGCTACAGCAGTATTAGAGATTTTTCTCTCCATTTAGCTTCCATTTAAAATGAAATGGGGCTACAATGAGCATTTCTTCCTCTAGAGACAAAACAACCTGTTTTTAAGTGGAGGATCACCTCATCTGTTAAAAAAATTAAAAATAGAAATCCAAGAGGCAGCTCACCTTTTTGAAGGTTTCCAATGAAAGTTTTGGAACTCAAACCCAAACCAAACCTAAGGGCAACCTGACCTTTCTGAGAGAATTCACAAACCCCTCTCAGGCAGCGTATGTTTTGACCTGCAACCCAGTCAAAATTTAGCTCTGCTATCACTGTCCATATCTTCCTTTTATTTCCCCCCACTGCATTGTGTGTTGGATGTGTCTGAATGCTGGTACATATGGTACATACAAAATAATTTTCCACAGTAAGGCTGTTGGGAAAGCTGGGAAAGCAGTTCTCTGAGGCACCGCACAGTGCTTTGCAGTCCGTACACCAGTCATGCCCCTATGGTGCTGCACTGTTATGAACTGACTTGTTGCTTGTTTCCTGTATTAAAAAGGAAACTGTTAATGTGACAGGAAAAAAGCCCCTGAGTAACACGGCCAGTAGTTGTGGTCTGTACAGTTTTGTATTTCTGGTTTTTCTAAGTAGTGCTCCATTAGCTTTTAGCTGTGTGGGAGAACTCAATGCAAACAGCTGGGAGCTGGCAAACATCTACTTGCTGGGAGGACAAACAAACTCTTTTGAAGACACAATCTTCTGTATCTCACTGTTACTTGTAAAAGTGACACACAAAAAGAAAATCAGAAAGCATTATGACTTTTGGATGCAATATCCCCTTTAAAAGAGGATAATCTGTGAATATGTGGAAAGAAAAGTAAAGGCCAAAAGAGAAAGGACTAAGATAATTTTAATCCAACCTTTTGTCTTTCAAGCCATTTGAGGAGGACAGTGTGACTTCCATCAAAAAGTATTAACTAGTAGCGTATGACTACTTGGGAGCTACCTACAACCGTACACAAATCTGGGACATTATTTATTGTCCTGCTTCTGATCTTGGGATTGCCCAAGCAGTAGGGTGTAGCCCACAGGAAAGCAGGGACAAGTGTTGGATAGCACATAGTTGGGGAAGACGGTTTTACAGATATGGAGGTATCCTGACTTCTGGAGGTAAGCCTCGCAGAGCAGTGCCTGGTTCCTGTCTAGCTGGCCAAAGGGCTTTCTGTCCCCCACCAAAGGGAGCCGATGTGGGCCTGCAGTCAATTGATGGGAAAATAAATATTTTGTTGGGATTTGGGAA
>NW_010418092.1:28585-37573 GCF_000710305.1 Buceros rhinoceros silvestris | reverse complement strand
GGAAAGAGTAGATAGGAAAAATAACAAAGATATTTGTCTACTCTGCGACTTTATGGATTTGCTGTATGTATTGATTCCTATATTAAAGCTACAGTTGATAAAATTTGACACTTATTTGGTTGGTTTGGGCATTTTCATGAAACTTTGCAGAGGATTTTTGTATGCTGTACACGTACATATATGTATGTATATTCCTTGATACATGTACATGGTACCATGTCCATTCTTAACTGGAAGGGACTTACATGTCTGAACCTTACAGCATGGCAGCACTGACATTTTATCTTAAATTTCACATGTCCTGTTAACTCTGCAAAACCTTTAAAGAGTACTATTTTCAGTAGCTTTGCAATGAGTGTGTTTCCATCAGTCTGTCAGTGACCACAGTGTGACTGGATTTTTCTTATGACTTTCAGGAATGCTGAGAACACAATAAAGCTCTGCCGAGATTTTCGCTGCAGCTCGGAGAATTGTGCTATTTATCAACATCTGTGTGGATTTTAAGAGAATCCACCTGAGCTGTCCAGATGTGTCAAGGGATCAATTTAAAGATGCGGTTGCATACAATTGTTCATCTTCATTGATAAAGCTTTGGGTATCCAGTAGCAAATTATTTTCCTCTTGGGCAAATACGCGTCCAGGTCATAATTGCCATGATAAGAATACATTTTAGCAGTCTTAGCAATGAGACTAAGCAGTCATTCTCAGTATGATGTTCCTTACACATAATAGATCTTTTTTTTTTAAACTCCCAATTCTGATCCATATTTTCCATGAAACAATTGTATTTTGTGCAAATGAAGAAAATGTGTCTCGAGCCAAAATTAATTCACTTTTTACTCCTGATATGGAAGAGAAAGGAAATAAGCAACAGCTGTGCCCAGACAAGGCAGAAAAAGTGGTTTCTCTCTGGGTTTTTAAATAGATTGTTTATCTCTCGCTAGACTCTCACTGGTCTGCCTATACTTCAGACCTGCTCCATTCTTGATGACTGTTGCCCTCATGAAAGCAGTTACAGTGAAAGGATGAGATTTATTTTGCTGGGGAGGAGACACTGTCAAAGCCGACACTGTCAAAGCCAAAACTGTCAGATGTTGGTGACAACCTTGGGCTAGCAAAAGGCTTTTGCAGAAACCCAAATGTTACTCTGGTTTCCAGGTAAAGGGGTTTTTTTACCTGTTAACTCTAGATCAGGTCTCAGTTTCAAAAATCAAGAAGGCAGTTTTCAGCAACAGGGATTAATGAGAAGTTGTTTCTCCATAGGAAACATTTTTTTCAGCTCTTGGTAGCAGCATATCATGAGAAATAATCCGGTGTTACCTTCTGGAGACACAGGCTGCAGCTCAGCATTTTGGGCTCTTGGCTGCCACATGAAGAACCTGTAATCCTCTTTTAGCCCTCTGTGAAAACCGGACCTCCTTTGGCCCTAATTTTTGAGTGAGGTATGGGGTAGACCTCTTTGTTACCCCTAATGACAACCACCCTTGTTTCCTTTGTTCTGTCTTTAGCTTTGTTAACAGGATGGTCACCCATAATTTTATCAGCATTTCAATGTTAAGTTCTTTCCTTTTGACTTAGTAGAGATACTGTTCAGATGATGTTTTATCAACAGTGAATTCCTCATGCCAGGCTCTGTTTCTTATTCCCTCCACCATTGCCCAAAGGGTAGATTTTTCCCCATGAGCGGTTTCTAAATGGATGTAAATAGGCTTGAAGGAATGCTTGATAGATGTTACTCTTTCCATCAAATACTCGTGTACAGGAGCTTTCTTCCACCAGGGACCTTTTGTGGGAGAGATTTCTGCAGAGTTGTGTACTGTAAAACCTTCTGTCTGTAAGAGGTTTAACCCTTTCTGCACAATAGTTTGTAATCACATAACCTTTAGCTCAGTGGGAATGAATCCCAATTATCATTTATAAACAGTTCCTCTCATTATGTGCCTATTTATGGCATCTTTTATAGCTTGCTAATTACAAGCACACGTACCAGAAATGTTTGGAGTTAAATAATGTAAACAGAGATGTAATTGATTTTCGTGTTAAATAGTTTTTATTGATTTATTGTTAATTAACTTTTTAAAGGATCTCTTGGCAAAATAATCCATTTAATTTATTGAATATTATACTAGCTGATGGTAAATTCGTATTAAAATGTCACAAAAAGATAAACAGTTCCATAATACTTGTTTTTCCTACTGTTGCTGCTATACAGATGTTACATATTCCCTCCAAACAAACACAGACAATATATTAAGTGCAATCGATTGGTCTCAGTCCAGGTCCTAGCGGACAAATGTCCACATCACTAAAAATGCCACATTCCAGTTGACACTAATTGGCCATCTGTGCAGCAAGGAGGACAGACGTCTAATGGCGAGAAAAGCTGATCTCTATCGTTCCCGGGGCAGGGTCCTTGGGGTGGCTGTTGAAGGACTGTGTGATACTCCTGTATCTTCACTAAAAAGCCTTTCCTGCTGCAAAAGTAAAAGACTCTCGTGCCCATAATGGAAGCTTTCTAAGAAACAGACCACTGTGTCAAACAAGCAGTCACTTCATATGTTCAGGGCACGCATACAGTGCTACAGAAAATGTAGTATGCTGAAGGCATTTCCAGAGGTCCTCAGTCACTTTTCCCAATTTTTGCGTGGGAAGAGAGGCTGTGGAGTCCATTCAGGGGGTTGTGGACAACATTTTGGTGAATGACAGTTACTTTCAGCTCCTGTTGACTTCCCTGAAAGCTGAGGTCACTTACTCAGCACCTACCAGGATCACATATACAGCAAGGAGTAAAATTGCAAGTTGCAATCTTCGTCATTACTATCCCATTATATTTTTCAAATGGGTAACAAGAGAGTGTAATCGTGTCAGACCCTGTTTTTTCATTAGTGAAGAAAAACATTAATATACCGTGACATGGTATTGATTTGATACAATCAATCTTTACCAATAACAATAAAACCTTTGTATTTTATTAATAGAACAATGCAGTTCTTCTCCATTACAGCTCCATTTTATTGTTCTGGGTCACAGTGTAATTCTGTCATCTTTGGATTTTTATTTTTATGATTATAATGTAAAAGCTGTAAAATTGCTCCACTGATCTGCCAGTAGGTTTCATTTGAGGCTCCCAAGCACCTTTTATTAGATGAAATGTTACTGCTTCAGCTCTAGTCATTCACTGTTGAATGGCTCTTAGGGGTTGAGAGGATGGTAAGGCTTCAGAAGAGTTCTTGGCCTTTAATTCTCTTGATTTTTTTTTTTTTTTTTGGTGGTGTGATCACTGAGATTTGGACTCTCATCATCTTATCAGTTTGAATGGAGCTGGCATTTCTAAATCCCCTCCAAACTGGGCTGTAGGTGCCTAAGCTCTAGTGAAGCTCTCAGCAGCCATCCAGATGGTGGGCCTTCAACATCACCTCACTTTCTGACCCTGGGATTTCCATAGTTAGTTCAAGTCAGGCACCATGTGGGCAGGAGGTGCTTCAAGCTCTGGGACAGACCACGGGCATACGTTGGAGGAGTTATGCTCTAGCCTCATCTCCCTGCTATTACATCTATATTAAAAAAATTAAAATGTACAGCAAATGCCTTTACTCATACATCCACAGTAAATCTGTCTATCTTCAACATCTTCAACTAGGCACCAGCCTGAACCTCAGAGGCAGGATCCTTTCAAGCCCTTCAGGTCTGCATGTAAGGCCAGCACAGCCTAAGGCTGGTGGTGTTCTGGATTATGGTTTTATACACTCCTCTGCAGTCTTCCTTCTTGGAGGCTCTGCTCTCCAAAAGGGCCTGTCCTACCTCAGTTATGGCAGGGCTGCTGAGTAGGCTGTTCTGAGCGAGTATCACTCATCATGAAGAAAACATGCTCTTGTCTGATTAGTGCGTCCTTTCCAGACTGCACAGCAAATCTATCAGATCATTTGGCATTTCTGTCTACAGATACTTTTGATTCATCTTCTTCGATTAGCCAGGACATCTCCCTGTTCCTGGTACAAGACTGGAGCATCATGATATTCCAGTTGCAATAAGACCCCCAATTAGTGTAGCCAGATACTTTCATTAAAGCAAAGCTACATGACTTTCATCACTCGCTCTTCATTAATTTTTTTTCTTGAAATACAATCTTTGTTGACTTTTCTTCTCTTCCCTTTTGAACCAAGAACAATATTGCAAGATCCCATGATAGGAAAAATAAACCCCAGAATAAATATGAAGGCTTCATTTCAAAAGAGAATGGGCTTATTAAGAGTAACAGTTTATTAACAGTCACTGCAAATTAGATGGATTTAATAACTTTAATTAGTGGAACACTTTCTGACACAAAGCTTGAGGAGAATTCAGCTGTTCAATCCTCATCTCCCTCCTGCACATCTCTCTGCATAACCCTACCCAGCTCAGCCCAGATTGCCTGCATCCTCAGAGAAAGACAAGGAGTTTTCTCTGTTTAAGGACTGTGACGTGCCCAGCATTACTAACACCCATTGGTGAAATCAGGAGGACTTCACTATGCCGTGGCTCCCTGAAATCCAGCCCTGTTAAAGTAGATGGAAACATTGCTGGTAGGTCTCATGTCACCCATCAAGATGGAAATGCCATTCTCATTAGAGAAAAACAAAAAAGAAATAGCATTTTAATTTCTGTTCTGGTCAGAGGTTGTTCCTACTCGATCCTTTTCCTATGAGATGTTCCAGTCTGTCTGAATGTCTGCATCTATGTTGATTTTGACCAGACCTATTTTCATTCTTGTTTGAAGAGAATATTTTCTTAAAGGAAAAAAATAACTAATTTTGGAGTCAGAGTGAAATTATTTCAATAATTTGTTTTTAATGACTTCTTGATGGAGGTCGTATCTTATTCTGTAACTACAAATTTTATTTATATTTCTTAAAATTTGTCATTAAAGTGTTTTGATCTGATCAAACTTGCATTTCTCAGATGAGAACACTTCTTAAAATTTCATTTTGAAGGTAATGATGTCACACAAATACGTTTTTAATGGAGCATAGCCAATGGAATAAAATCTACGTGTAGGTGCCTGCCCCATCCCACCTCCCTCCACACCCCACACCCCCACCCCCAATTCAGAATGAAAAGACATTCCAAGAAGTGGGCATTTCCTCAGGAACAAAAAAGTGAGATTTTAACCAGGTTGAGGACTAGTCTTTTAACCAGCCCACCTTTCCTGAGGTCCAAAGTCCTGCCTTGTCTCTCCACAGTAGTGTGAGTTCAGCACAGCCATCCCACAAAGAGCTTTTTGGGGGATAATAGCATATGTTAGAAAATGAACACCAAGTTAAGTCCTGAATGACTAAAAACCCTTCCTGGGCATCTGCAAATGAAGTCTCCCAAAAAATATTTTTACACAGTATAACCATATTTCATCAGAAACCCCAGGAGTCACCTCTCTGGTCTCAGGCATGTCTCCTTCTTAAATTTCAACGTTTTGTTCCATGACTTGAAGGTGTTAAGCTGTCTTCAGAGAAATGATTGAAGGGAAACTCCGTTGAGGGCAATGGCTCTCCATAACCCAACAGGCAGAGGCCGCGCATATGAGTAAGTAAAAAAATAAGGACCTTTCTTATCTTCTTCAACTATCTTCATACTGGAAGTTCCTTTCTAGGTGTTGCGGTTTGAAATGAAGTAGAAGCGGTGGCTGGAACACACGACGGCTGGAACACACGACGGCTGGAATAAACGACGGCTGGAACACACGACGGCTGGAACATGCGGTGGTGATGGCTGGGAAGATGGCGGCAAGGAGTGGTGCGGTGTCCCCTGAAGGCAGGAGCAGTTGTCTGGCAGCACGCAGCAGCAGCTCGAACAATAGCAGCGCTGATGGGCAATTTCCTCGCGGTCCAGAAGGAGAAGCGGGGAAGACGCACTCCCGAGGTTCCCTTCCTGCCCCCGGCTCTTAAAGAAACACCATCTGCCAAAAAGTTCCCCAGCCAGTCAGATGCAGTGATGTGCAGGGGGAGGAACATTTTAATTGGCTTGCTTCTGTGTCGATCAAAGCAAACCAGGCTGTTTTTTTCTCTCAACCCAGAACAGTAGGAAATGGATTGTCTAGTAAATGTTATATATACATATGTGCATGCATGTGTGTGTATCTCCATACTTTCATGGTCTTCTCCAGCAGAGAAGTATTTCTAATGTGCTTTCAGGTCAAGGTCCATCAACATGGGCTTCTTTCCCTTTTTCTGTATTCTTTTTAATCATGTATTATTTACATTATTGTCTGCCAACATTTTCCCCTGCTTAAGGCCCCAGGGGAAATCCTGCAGCCGTGTGTTAATCAATGTCGTGCAGTGCCTGTGCAGCATGGGGTTGAGAGCTGCCCAGGAGGCAGAGGTGCCACCCAAAGGGTGGATGTGTGGCAGCTGCTGCCATGCCACTTGTTGCAGATGACCGGTGTTCAAATGCTGACATAGCCAGCCAGGCCTCTGCCAAGTGGAGGAGACTGAGTATGTACCTCAGCTTTCTGGAGAGCTTAATCATGCCTGATTTATACCAGAGACAAAATTCAGTATCTTCTGGAGACTTTATAAAAACACTTAGCACAGTCCAAGTACTAACAGCACCAAAAGCTTGCACCATAAAAATCTCTTAGGCTAAAATGGAAATAGATACTTGCATGAGATTTATCTTTCTTTCCTTAACACGAAGATTTTAAAGAACGGAGAAGTACCACAGACAGGCAATTCCTTTCAGAGGCGTTTCCATGTGAAAGCTCTTGGTAAGGGAAGAAAAATAAAGTAATGCTCTGAAATAAAATTTGTACAGATGTAGCTTTTTTTGAAATGACATCCTGTTTCTCAAGAATTCGATGTAGCCTTTAGGTGGCCTTGTTTCTTACAGTTCTCTGTGCTTTGCATGGTAATTAGCTGCTCATGTTATCAGCAGCACGATGCTCCCGGCTATTTCTTCAGCAGCCACTGCCGTTATCCTCAGTGGCAGCCCCTTGCCTCCTCCTGCCCGATACGCCAGCCGCATGTGCGTGCAGATGTTTGATGTTCATCAGGATGCACTGACTGAGGAACGAAGGTAATGGGCACAGCATCAGAGGGGGAAGAGGCTCAAACCTACTTCTTCTGAAAGCTCCTTGAGACTTGCCACTATTTTGCTGATGGTTCATTGGAGGTTCAGTGAGGCGAGTTTGTTATGACAGATCACAAAATGAAAAGGAAGGCAAATGAGCTGGGTTCATCAGTGAGAGAATAAATACAGGACAGCAGCTCTTTGGCTTAGCTGGGAACAGCAGCCTCGAAACCTTTACTTTGTTGTAATTTTTTTTTTTAAGCAATTAAAACATTTATTGTGCTAGTGTAGTGTGATGTGTAGGCTATCGGGAGTGTGGAGGGACTGCTTTGCACAGATTGCTGGCACTGTCGACATCAATGTTACCCAGGTGCTGCATCACGCAGCCAACGCTGATGCGGTAGTGCTTGGATCAGGCAAGTCCACTGATGCAAATAGCACATAAAGTGCTCTGTGCTATTTGTTGCCTGCTGGTAACGGAAACTCATCTTTTAATTCAGATTTCAAGAAACATTTACCAGCTTTTATTTTTTATATAATTAAAATATGGCCATGAAGTTAAATTCAGGTTGCCAGGTTCCTGAGCAAGTGTAGGCTTCTCTGTAATGTGAGTAGAGATGTAGCAGAGAAGAGCTTTTAAAGTGAGGATGGGGAGTCTTTTCCATACCATATTTTCCAGACATACCTTAGGTTCCACAATATCACTCTGCATTGTGTTACATCATATCATGACAAAAAAACCTAATATGGCCCCACTGAAGTTGCTTGCAGCATGCAGAGCGTTGTCTCGTGACTTCCCCACACTTATTCTAGAAAGTTTGGTATCAACAGTAATGTAAGATCCTTGCAAGTATTCGAAACAAAAATAAATTAAGAAACGTATACTTGGCGCACAAAGGATTAAGAACAAAGAGGGAAATATAGAAATAGAAATAGAGGCTTTTTCTGAATATTGTTTTCAGTTTTGTGTGTCTTGCCTTTGGTTTTCCCTTTCCAGCTTTTTTTTGCCATTTGATAAGCAGTGTGATGATATCGAGGGAGAGATGCAAGAATTTTTTTTTTATTCCCTGCCAGACATATGATGTGCTAGGGAGAATTGCTTAAGTTTTAGTTCTGTGGTAGTAGAAAGTGTAATTTCTTGCTGGTGAGTATTTACAGACTTATTTCATTACACTTCTGGGAGGGATTCTTAATTTTGTTACAGGAGCTTGTTTCTAAACCTCGTCTGAAATAGCCTATTGCCAATTTTACCTTCTGTACTTCTGTCTTCACACAAAAAGAGACAGTGTAATTTTACTGTATATTCGATGTATTGTATACAGCGTAAGATGGCAGGTCATCTCATCCCTCCTTCTGTAAGAGAACAACGGACTAGAATACCAAACTTGAGGTTGGGCAGTAAATTTGTTGCTCTGTAAACAAGGCACTCTTGATGAGTGCTTTACTAACAACTGCTCCACTGTTGTTAACGGGATAACAAGGCATAGGCTGGGGTTTGGGGAAGGAAAGAGAGTAAATGGAGGGAAACACACGGAGAAGACAGATATAAAAAATAGCTAATATTAATTCTAAAATTCTTAAATATGTAGAGTTTGTTGTGGTGTTTCTGTCGTGTCAGCTTCATTGGCAAGAGGAAGTCTTGAACTTGCACCCCTGCTCTAGCATCAGGAAGGTCATATATGGCACTGTGCCCTATATGGCACTGTCCTCGGGGACAGCTCTGAGATCAGAACAGGGTTATCCGCTCAGGGCTGCAGCTTCTCTTCAGCATCTGTACGTCAGATATGAGTAATTCTCCGAAGGCTGACTTTATAACATGCTTAGTTTTTCCGATTCCCCTTTGAAACCAGTGGTGTAACTCCCAGTGGACTGTAAAGATAACAGACTGTGTTGCACCAAAAAAGAGTTAATGTGATTCATTTGTTTAACAATCAAGGGCCATATTCAGCA
>NW_010418092.1:8134-28479 GCF_000710305.1 Buceros rhinoceros silvestris | reverse complement strand
AGGAATGTTGACAATAAAGCACTTATGACTTTCTATGAATTGGCATGTAATAACACACCCCCGAAATTATGAAACATAAATTGTTCCCGTGCGTATGCATGGCTGTTGTACTTCTGACCTTGGTTACAGCTGATAGGCTGTGAGTGGCTGCAGATCCAGACCTCCTCAGTCACTCAGCTCGGGCTGGGGAGCATCACTGACAGTGTCCAGGAGTAGGACTAGCCCACAGTGGCTAGTGGGATCATTTGGGTCTAGTAGGAACAGAGGTACCCATTTTTGAAAGTACCTTGTAATTTTTTGGGTGCCCAAATACAGATGTGGTAGAGAGGTGTGATTTCCAGGTGAGAGGAGCTCAGCACTTGGGAAAATCAGATTGCTTTGATGTTTCTCCAAGTGGGCACCCAAAAACTCAGAACCTCCGGGTGTTTTTTGAAAACGAGAGATGAACACCAAGCTCACCTCTCTGATAGATCTTTACCAATCATATTGGTTTTGTTTCCATCCCCCTCTTCCCGCATGGGAAGACCTCAAACCCTAGCCTCCTGCTTCCTGATTTAGTTCTGTTCTGCAAAAGAAAGAAAATCGTTCTTTGGGGAATTGTCAGTGAATTTAGTGTGGTGAAGTAAATCCCCAGAAAACATGCTCGATGCTGCAACAGCCTGTATCCTGTGGAGACCTGCAGGAGACAGGTACCCTCTCAGCATCATTACCTCTGTCTGTGCCCTCTTGCCATTTGTGCTGGGTGTGCAAAGGGACCGTGAGCAGGGGGCAGGCAGGAAGGTGGGGAGCAAGGGGGAGGGGGATAAATATGGCAGTATGGTGTCTTGCACTGCTTTGTCTTTGCTGCAAAAGTTTGGGTCCTAATGAACAACCAAGCTGAGCACATACGTGAGGCACCAGCTGAATGGTTCCTACATGGGACTAGCTACTCTGCCAGATCTCTGATTTCCCCTCTCCCAATGGCTTTGGAGTAAGACATACTGTTCAGGAGAGCTGAATTCCTCTGCTCCCTCAGTCCCACGACATACGGGTGGGTTTAGGGTCAGCACAGTAGGAAATCATAGGCTTTTTAGGACTGCCATGCTGCCTAACCCATTGCTCAGTGCTGCAGTCTCTGCAGCTCTCCCATCAGCATCATGGGTGCCTCCACCCTGTACATCACCAGGCTTCACATAGGCAGTGTCACTGCAGAGCCTGTCCTGCACAAAGGATGTGGAGAGATTTCTTTTTAATATAAATAAATGAATGTATTGGGTCTGTGTATATGCAATAACTGTTTTGCTTATGCTTACTCCTATGCAGTATAGCCAAAATAGCAGAAACTGCACCCAAAAGTGGTGTAAACAAAATCCTACAGATTTATTCAAATATGTTGCAATTGTATGTAAACACTGCAAAGATTACATCTTCCTGTGGTGCTGATGGGGAATAATTTGAGAATTTTAAGCAGTGCAACTTTTCAGATGCTGGAAAGACTTGGCCTCATTTCGAAACTGTAATAGAAGTTGGAATATATTTCATGTGACAACCATGTCCTCAAACCTGCTATTTGTTATTTCTTTCTAAAACACAAGCAAACTATTTTCTCATTTTGTTTACAGGGCAGTGGAACAGGAGATAACAGCTGCATTGAAGAAATATTGCGGGTAGGAATCCTCCAAAAAAAGTTTTTTTCCAGTGCCATTTTGCTTACTCTAAAAAGATAGGAGAATAACAAGAATATTGGGATTACGGCTGTTAAAAATAGTACTCTTTTAGCTTGTCATCTTTCTAAGGAAAAAGTAGGCAAAATTATTTCCTCATGAAAAACAATTGAAAAATCTCTGAAAACAACCTTCCAGAGCCTCTCGGTTTCACTGCCTCTTTGTGCCAGTATGGCTGACCTTCATGCATGCAGAGGCAGATAATGGGATAAATTATAAACTGAAATGTACAATGATGTTTCAGGTTTACAAACCATGCAAAGTGCATGTTTCCATTAATCATGACTGTCAAAAATCTTAATTTTGAAGGGAGGTCTAGGAAGGTCATTTTCCACCTGGGTTTAATTAGAATCCATTATGTAATGTCATTATGTCCATTATGTCCATTATATAATGACAATGTGAAAAATCCGAGTTACTTCCATATTTCATTATTATTTCTATTACCTTAATAATTTCTAGTTTATTTTCATGGAGCAAATTAATACATATCCAGACAGATCTTGGCTTGAATCAACTCTGATATTGATTATTTTCTGAGGCAGACAAATTTGTAAACGATGAAACATTTCCGTGTATTTTAACTCGTGTTTTTTTCAGTTCTTTTTCTAAACCAATAACTCAATAATTCACAGTGCTTATAAATCTGATATAATAGTGATTGAAACACCAAACAAGGCAGATGGAATGTTAAAACCTCCCTATTACCATGTGCACTTCCACCTCTTGGCTATCCACTACTCAACTCTCATATTGTTTATAAACTACAGGGCTATAAATATTTGGGTTAGAGATTAGTACTGCATTAAGCCTGTTGTTTCTAAAGGCATTTCTTCATTCTCCCTGAATATGTTAAATAGAGCTTTTAATCCTTAAACTGGACAAAGAGTTTATCAAAGGGTGATGATGATGTATTGCTTATGACTTCACTGTTAGAGCTTTTACTTAGCCAACGTTTACAGATTAGGCTTTTGTAGGACTGAACCACATATTCAACAAGCCTGAGCCTCAGTCCCTGCTGTTTTGTTACAAATTAGTAGCAGATAGTATAATTCATGAGAGCTTTTTACATTTTTTACGACACAGTAAGTATATGATGTGATGTGAGGCTCGTTCATCCCTTTTTTTTTATTTTCTTTTTTTTTTTGCAAGGCTTTTAAAATGAACAGTCAAAGAAGCTGGTTTTCCTCCTTAGGTTGTGCAATTTGGCTTGCACAATTAGGCAAAAAATGTAGGAGAAACTTGGTTCCTTCCACACAGAGAAACATGGGTACATAAAAGACCCCAGCTGAGAAGGAAAATGCACTCTCTGACTAAGGATGGTAAGATGTGTCTCCAAACCAGTGAACACAGCTGCTGCTCTCTCTTTTTTTTTTCTTTTTTCCTTTGGGAACATTCCTCAAGAAATAGTTTTGTGGCTTTGTGATGAAGCTTTCAGGACATCCTTGGATGGATAGGAGCATTTTGTTCATAAGGATTTATTCACCAAATCTTTCACTTTGCTTAAAAACTGAATAAAACAACCCACAGCTCAAGAGCCACCCTTCACATCAGTGTCTCGCTCTCTTCTGAGGCTTAGCATGGCTAAAATTGAGAGTGTACTCTTTTCATTCCCTAGCTCTTGTCCTCACATGAATACTCAGTCACTATGGGTAACCTCTTCAATCTGCCCATTGTCCAGGTCTGCAACCTGGGTATCGCTTTCCATTCTGAACTGCCGTTGTGTCTGTCTAAGACTACACGTAAAACTTGCAGACAGTAACTCTATAGCATTTCTAACTGAAGCTCTTTATTGACAAAGGTGTAAGTCTCAGGTCCAAATTTTCATTACACACCTTGATTGCTGCAGCATCCTTGCCTTGGTTGTAACAAATGCAGTGCTATCCACCTCTATTCATGGTGCTGCACAGATCATTTTCCTGGCTTGACATCCTGCCCAAAGACATTTGTCTTTACATCTCACCACCCTTTTCTCCTTCTCTGTTGCATCAAGTACAGCTATTTGTCTCTGATTTTAAGGCCTCAAGTTTACCAGTCCTTGCTAACATATTAGCTCCCACTTCAGCTTACCTGGTGATGCCAGCCTCTGTCACAATGTTGACAAGTTTCATGTCAATTAATTTCTCCCACGCATCCCGTATGATGTGGAAACATTCTGTTTCCACAAGGACTGTGGGAAAACAGTGGTGATGTCAGGGTTTCTCATGCTTGAACTTTGTCCCACTTGTCACTTGTGGTGCCTGGTCAGGTCAAATATATCCATGTGCTCTCTTTCGTCCTGAAAAGTGAACTCTCTGTGTCAGGGAACTGCTATGTAGTACAGAAGCAGTGCTTAGGTACTCTTGCAATGCAAATCAGCAGTTGCTGTTGTTACTGATAATTAGTCAAAACAGCAACAGTAATGACGTGCCATAGCTACTCACTTTGTAAATTACTGGCATCCAGATTTTTCCAGTCCCTTCTGTGTCCTCTTTGTGTCCTGGACAGATCCATTCAGTTTAACACAGATTTTCTGGTTTTCTGAAACAGCCTGTTTATATGGAATGACATTTCCATGTTTTTGTTGGAGGTGCTATTCACATAGTAAAGCCGAAGTTTAACTTTTTTTCAGACAAAATATATGCAGTTCCTGTACAGGAAAAAAAAAGCAGGCAATGAAAAGCCACAGGCCTGCTATCCTTGTGTTCCTCTCAGAAAAGATAGCTGGCACACTGAAATATGTTTATTATAGGAAGGGCCACTCTGCTATGTAAACCACCAGCAAAAGGAAGAAGATTCTTAAAATTTACCTTTGTGATGATCATTGAAGCATATTTTAGCTGTCTTTGCACAATAGAAAGCAGAAAACATCCCCCTTTTCTAGATACTGTGTTTGCTGCACAAATCAGGCTGTGGCTTTTCCAAGGAATAGGTACTTCCACGCATGTTCTGTTTCCCCAGTCAAGGTCAAGGGCAGTAGAAAGTGTGCCCTGTCTGCTCCATCTGCTTCCCTGTGATTCCTTCCCCCAGCGGACGAGAGGAGGCAAGAGCTAGCTTGTGCACAGATCTTGTCACCCTCTGATTTCAGGACATGGCCAGAGCTAACATCTGGACCTGGGCTGCAAAATCAGTTTAGGCATAGCTTTAAAACCACTGAATCTTATTTTGTACTGTGACAGGAATTTATGGTCTTTGTGCTGTCTGGTGCGATGCAGGGTGCCACGGCTTAAGTCTAGCCTTTTTTGATGTTGTTTTTAACAAATGTATCAGAGCTCTCTAGACTTTGTAAACTGACAGATCCTTCTGCATGAAACCGCAGCTTTCGAGAAAGCCCCCGAGAACTGAGGCACAGAACTGCTTCCAGTCCTGAAGGAGGCTGATTAACAAGACAGTAACCCTGTTGAGATCGAGATCGGAGCTGTTGTATGGACTCCTGCCGAGTTTCTAATCGCTGCAGGAATCCCGAACCTCATCTAACCCAATGCACTATTTTATAGCAACTTCTTCAAAGTGTAGCGACTTCTCTGTCCAGCTGCAGGCACGCACATCGAGGAAAGAGCAACTTCTAAGAGAGCCTTCGATGTAAATAACTCCAGTAAGACGAAGTTACAAATGTAATGTCAAATCAAGAGAAAAAAGCCTCAGTCAAAAGAGAAAAGCCTCATTACTTGACGGTAGCTGTAAAAGGCAATTCCTTTTAAGCTTCTGCATTGTTGGTGGAGGAGATTGTATAAAACCTTGAAGTGGAAGATAAGAGTTAAGACTACACAAATATTCTTCGCTCCACCATGCCTGGAGCAGTTGCTTACCTCAGTTCCTGAAACACTGCCAAAGCCGACCGTTCACTTCCTCACTAAAGCACAGGTTTACTAAGCAAGAGTAGTAATGTATGTGTTTTGTTATGACATTTATTTTGCTGTAGTATCTGTGAAAAATGGGAGCAGCAAAAGTCCTGTCTCTCCACTAAGTTAACTGTTGCAACCAACATTGGATGCGCTCTAAGTGTATTTGCTATGGATTTAAGGAAAAGGGGAGTGTGTTGAGTGCAGGCAGTTCTTGGTTGCAAGGTAAGTGGATGGAGATTGATCTGGCTATTCTTAGTCTTAGCTGTGATTTCCTAGAATTGCGGTAGCTTTGTTGAAAGGAAACCCACAGGCAAGCTGAGCTTTTAATTATTGAAGGTGTTCCTTGTGAATTCTCTGGGGTCGTTTGTGTTGACATGAGAGGTGTCATTGAACATCCATTGAGACAGATGTAGTTTGAGTGTTTGGCCTGCAAACAGTGTTTGGCTGCAGGATGCAGAGACAGTGGGAAGCTGATGGAGCAAGAGGAATGCAGAGAGGTCTAGAGGAAAAACAATCACAGCTGGTTAACACGGAAGAAGCCACCTCCTTTGGATTAGTGTGGAGCAGCAGGAAGGCAGGATACAGTGTGGGGCAAGCAACAGGTAAGTTTCTTTTAGGGCAGACAGAAAAAGCAGTTAGGGGGCAATGACAGGACTGAGACTCCCAGTGAAGGGCCACTCTTCTTGGTGCCACAAGCCTTCTGCTTGGGGGTGATCACCTGCAGGAGCTCTTGCAAACAGGTTGTAACTCCCCATGGCCACAGGACATCCACTTATGAAAGCACAACATTTTAAGTGTGATGGCTTTGATGAGAAATTCATTTGAATCTACCCTGTGAAACTAATCAGGGTATGTAAAAGCACAGCACTTCTTATTTGAGCAACAGAAAAAAACTGAATGAAAACAGAATCTAATTCTGTCTTTTTCCCCTTCCCCACCTGGGATCCCTTGGCTCATTAGCAGGCTTGCTAATTCTTCAGCAGAAAGCATTAAGGATCAACCCATCAAATATTCAGGGTTTTTTTTTTTTTCAAACCTGAACAGCCATATGTGCCATGAGATCAGCTGCACTCCATCAGCTGATTGAATTAAAACAAGAGCAGAGGTAAATTAGAAACTGTCTGCACAAGACAAATCCTGTGAAAACATGAAATCCTACCAAACACCGTCACTGTGAATAAGCATCACAGTCAGTGGAGCACATGTCAATACTTAGGGGGGTGAAAAATCAGTTTCTTAGAGGTAGGTTGTTAGTTCAACAACTGTGAACTGCTGCCTTGTAAATGTTAATGAGTGTAAGATCCCACTGGCTGCAGTTAAGCTCCTGGTGGAGTTGGACACGTGAAGAATTACAGAACACAAATATGGTAATCGGCAGTATATTTCTAAACACTCCTCTTGCTTTCCAAAGCACAGAGAAAAACCTACAGGTGGAACAAGAGTCAACGCTGCCACACGGTGCTAGTGTGATATGGCAGTGCTAGTGCTAGTGCACTACGGCACTGACAGAGCCTTTCATTGCAGTGTCGCTGCTGGAAAGGAATTGCTGGGCCACTTTGCGAGGGAGGTGAGAAGGCCACCCTCAGCATGGGGAAATTCTGGTTGTCTTTTTTGACTGAACCCAGTGGGAAATTCCTGGAAAAGTTTCGGGAAGAATAGAGCAAATTCAGGCAGAAGAAAGATGGTGGGGGAAAGAGAAGGTATCAAGACTTAGAAGCAGCCCCAGTTTGCTGACACTACCTTTCTTACTCAGTCTCACTGAATACAGAAATACTCTAAAGTGTCAGAATTGTATTAAAAATGTATTAGATGCATAAAATATCATTTGTTTTCATTGCAGTTTTTCAGGAGAACTTTCACAGTGCAGCTTTCCTTTTAGTATCCTAAATTTCAGAGCAATTAAAGCATTATGCATTTCTTCAGTATTATTCTTTCTGTCTTTCTTACTCAAATAAGTGAAAAAGCATACCCATGAGTGTTTGGAAAATGTGTCATTTCACCCAAGGCACTAAAATCCAGAAAAATTAAGACATAGGTCAAGCCCTCTAATCCAACCTTCAATACTTACCTTTAAATATTGCCCTTCTTTCCACACTGTGACATCCAGGTTGTTCATACAGTATCTCTTCTACGGCAGCCATTGTCTGCAGTGACTTACCTGGGATAGCTTTCCTCCAGCCAGCCTGAGTGTCACTAATGATTTGGATGGCAGCACCATGGAGCTTCAGTAAGCTCTGCCTGGAGCTTCTCCAGCTTCTCAGTGAGAATTAGCAGTCCATAGCTATTGGTATCTTGTGCTGCTAGAGCAAAATTAGCAGCAGCACCAGAGCTAGGTAAAGATGTTTCGGCTTTGTCCACATAAGCTGCAACAACTATAGAGGAAGCATACCCGTGTACACCATCATCCTCTTGGCTCCTCACACCTTGGCAGCTTTCAGAATACACTGTCTGTATGTGCTGCCTTGGTCTTTCTTTGTGTGTCCACTGCAGCCAAAGCCTCTTTATTACTTCTTTCTCCACCTAAAAGGCAGATTGCTCACTTTTGACAGCTTTTGTTCCTCTTGGGGCTTTCTCAGATCATCACAGTCTCTCTCCTGGTCTCCCAATCTGTTACTTGTTGTCAGTTCATCTAAACATAAACTGCTTCAGGATTGGGAACCATGCATGGCACGTTCTTTTTGTTGCCCACATTGTGGTTTTCAACTGTCAGTAAGCCTTTGCAGCCAACACGTTAAACCCAGTCATGAAAGCATTGCTTCCCTAGCCCGTGATGTACAGAGCCTGGAGTAGAGAGGACCATGTAAAATGGCACTGAAATACTACACTAACAGTGATCGTGTCAACCGAACATTAATTAGTTGTACATTGGCAGCCCCCCTGAGTTGTCACACATGGATTTTTGCTTCTGTCACCATTGTTCTCGAAAATAGTGTCTCAAAGGAGTTTGAGGTTTGAAGTGTGTTGAACTTAATAAATCCTGGTGTCAATGAAAAAATACCACCTTAAAAAGACAGAAACTACAAATAGTTTATCAGAAATAGGAGATCAAGCTAGAAACTCTCCTGGTGGGAATAAGACTTACAACAAATGCCACTCAAGGGCAATCTGCCTTTCAGTCTTCCAGGTCCTGATGCAGGACGAGGAGGCACTTTCTGTGGCATTAGCCACATATGTGCTGGGGCACTGACATGTTCAAATATAGCAAAATCTGATCTGTTTTGAATCCAATAGGGTGGTAGAGAGGAAAGAGACCCGTATGTTTAGAACACAAGTTGCTGATGTGCCAAGGCTTTGTGTTAGGAAAAGGCAGGTCAGTATATAAAGCTGGTGAAACACTATTGTGCTAATGTGGTGGAATTAATTTTCAAAATTGCTGTTTTTTTAGTAAGTGTATACACCCTCTCATTTGACAAAGCAAGAGAGAATCCAGAATTAATTATTCAGGCTCTCTGCTATGCAAAAATAATACAGTAAATTACTTACTAATTTTTCCCTCTCTTTAGAGTGTTTCTCAAAGCTGGAAAAGAGGCACAATCACCATCTTGTTCCAATACAGAGAAACGATTCCTTGTTATTAATGGCAAAGGGCCAGATAGATCTTCATTTTGTATATCCCTGCCACGGCTCCTCTGAGGCCAACGGAATTATGCATATTAATACCAGAAAGGATCTGTGCTATCGGTCCTAATGAAAGATGAATAAAATTCGGGTAATAGCACGTATCTGCACTGCTGGGAGCCTGGGATTTGATGCCTTCAGCTGCCACCTTTAGAGGACAACCTACTTCCTAACCCCTTGGCAAGATTCACTCAGAAGTGAGACTACAAAGGAGGTGTGACGAGATGATGGAATCGTCCAGAAAACCCTTTGGTGACAGCAGCTTCTTGCTTGCTTAAATGGGCATTAAGGAAGCAGATTCATCAGACAATGCAACTAGATGCTGTTATATGATGTATTTTCCACCCAAATTAATGCTCCCATTTTCTTCACCATGTTTGCAGGAATGGCTGTAGAGTAGGGGAGGAAGGGAAGTAGGGCTTCCTGTAGTGTGCATGTGTTCTGGGCTGTAGACTGCAGCAGTGGCCACTGAGAGGGGTAGTCATTGCCCTACTGTCCCCAGTGCCTAAGCACACAGCCCTGGTTTGCCCTGTGACCCCGCAGGGTGACAGACCTACTGCCATACTCGCCCTAAGCTGGGTTTCTGAAAACCTGCATTAGGTTGAGTTGTAGGTTTCAGTGGCTGACATTACATGTGTACTTCAGCCGTGCACCTTTTCTTGTCTCCTACACTAATTTTTCAGCAGACATGCTCTTACATCTCAGAAACACCTTTGTGGTGCCAGATTTTCCACAGCTGGAGAGATCGGTGGGAGCTCTCCACCGCTGTCACACTTTGGTCTGACCCAGGAAGTGTGAGCTCTCTGTTTATGTATGAGAGGCAGCTCTCCTCATCTGCGAGCCGAGACAAATATTCTCTTGTTAATCTTATTTAATCATATTTAGGAGCAACACATGAGTTAGCAGTTAGCTTCACTTGGCAGAAAGACTTTTAGGAAATTGTGGAAGAAAAGGAAATTAAATCACTTTCAAGAATATTCCATTGCAATGTCTGTACTAATAAGTAAAATGGGCTAATAACTGTTCTGTTACCCTGAGGCCAATCAGCATTAGCATGGCTTGTGTCCAGAGAGCTAAACTCTCTTACAGCCACCTACCAGAGTGGCTTCTCCTGCATTGCCTGTTGGGAGAGGCCTCTGGGCATTGAAGGATTTTCTGTGCGAGAGCTGGCCCCAGTCAAAACCATGATGGTGTCTGTGATGGAATGATATGCACAGTTGTGGGCCAGCACTCAGGTACGTGGTCCTGCCAGTGCAAAAACCTTGGAGAGTGCTAACCACACTGCAAGAGCTGTGATTGAAAATCTCTAGCATTTTTTATTCTATATATTTTGGCGCTTTTTTTTTTCCCATTGTAGTTTCTTGCCCTTGGGACATATTGGGTTGGGGTTTTTCTTTGAAAATGTGAAAGGTAAAACTGTTTTTGAAGGAAAGACAAAAGCATACACAGTCATTTGTCTGCAGAACACAAAGTAGAATATTTTAAGAGAGACTAACTGAATAGTGATCAGTTTTTCACCAACCAAAATGCCACAGCGTCTGTGCGTTATGATTAGCGCTAAATGCCATTTAGTGCGTACGGTGCATTGTGTCATTCTTGGAGTTATTTGGGATTTAGTAGCTTATGAAGTAAAATGCTATCAGGTGTGCTTCAGAAGTGAGGCACTTGGAAAAGACGATTATTTCATGTACACATTACTGATGTTGCCTTAAAGGATGGAACTCTGACTCAGTCATCCTAACAGTACCACTGTACAGGTTATAATGAAGACAGTGATAAACCGTCACATTTCTGACAGTTTCTGAAAATTTAATTTCTGCCAACAGAATTAATTTAATTAAAATATATATATTCTTTGCCATAATATTGACTGTACTTAAAGTCACACAGAAAATACAAACTTCAGTTAAAAAACATGCAATTCATATAGAAATTGCAAGCCTGTCACTTTACCCTTGGAAGAAAAAAAAGTTATTCAGAGTAATGACAATAGCTTGGTAGGGGAGAAAGTGGGCTTCATGCAGTAAAAAGTTTCTCTCCAGCTGTGTGGGTTTTCCACGGGCTTTTTTTCATTAATATTATCGAGTTATTTGTTATTTACGTGATTGCTGAATAAATACTGAGCAAATCCAAGACATTGTTAATTTTCCTAGCATTGCATGTACGCATATGTAATGGTTCATTATAGCCCTGAGTTTTCAACATACTCCAGTGTAAATGAGAAGAGCCCAATTAAAAAAAATTGTAGACCCTGATCCAACCTTTGTTGACTTCAGATCCTGATGTTGAATCGAGCACCAAAAGAGAAAATTATGCCTATTAAATTGAGTAAACATTTTCTTCATTTATCTGGGTGGCTCTTTTCTGTCAGTGAAAACTATTTTTTTGCGAAAAATGCCAACCCTTGGAAACTTAATGAGTATTAATGAAAAGCTGGAATAATTTAGCATGGACAAAAAGAGGGTAATTTTCCTTAGACATTTCGTTAGTACAAACTGAATCCTAAAAGGCCTGTTCTCCTGGTGGTTTGTCAGAATAATTCTCATTATAGTCAATAGGAACCAGGTATATGTGCATCAATAGCAGAATAGACTGCTAAATATAGTTGCTGCCACGGCAGCTGGTTCCCTTTCTTGTTCATCAGATGTGGAAACTGGAAGCTGCAGCATCCTCACAGTGTAGGATAGATGTTGCTTGGAGAATTTTTTTTTCTGGGAACAGGGGCGTAAGCTCAGTTTTGTGCTTCCAGGCCCTTGAGACTTTTCCCACGTGGATGGACAGCCTTCAGCCTGTCATGTTTGGGCCCACTGCACAGGGCCAATGGATGTGCAACCTTCCTTTACCCTGAGCAGGCTACCATATTGCCATATTGCATATTTGCCGTATGCATCACATTTTCCAGGCTATGAGACCACTGCAGGTTCTACAGTTATTCCAAAGAAATTAGATGATCAGGGCTTTTTCCTGTTAGCTGGAGAAGCAGCATATATCTCTAGACAAAGCAATAAAAGGACTTCACGCTTTGCCTCATCTAAATTTCCCCATTGTGTTTTGCTGTCACTCCTCAGCTCCCTTGTATCTGAAGATGACATTTCCACCCCGTCTTCCAGGCTCTGTCTGGCTTTCTGTCTCCCTCCCCTCCCAGGCAGCAGCATCTTTCATCCTCCCTGGTGTCTCCCTGCTCAGAGAGCTGCCCCCAGGCTCTCTTCTCCTAAACAAGCTGCCTTTATCTCTGGGTCCTTGGAGTCTCACAGGAATCACTTAGGCTCTGTGATTTTTTTTTAAATCCAGGATTAGTATCTGATATCTTTTTTCTCTTGTCTGGGATTTTCCACTATCCAAAGCTACACCCCTGTGGAGAGGCAGGGGGGAAAAAATGGCCCTTAACCTTTTGTTTTCCTTGGGTAAGATCTATTCAGGTGCTTATAGACTTCAGCTATCGACCTTTCCATGGACAGACATTAACTTATTTTCCCTGTCTTCTTATCACACAGGGTATGAAGCAGTACACAGTAAAAAACATCCGTAAAGAATTCATAAATTATACATAGGCAGATTACCCAAATCATCAAGTGTTCCCTTCTGTAAAGGATGTTACCTATCAGTTATTGTTTCTGTGGTGTATGTACCTTTCCATATCTTGTCATCTAAGCTTTCATGCATTTTTTCTTTCTTTCTTCCTTTTTTTTTTGTTTGTTTTTTGTAATTTCAGTGAGTTCTGATTTAAGGTAAACCAGCAGGAGTCTGCTTCTTTACCCCTCTCTCTGTCCCTCTTTGCCAGCAGAAACAACACAGGTTGGACAGACAAGAGGAGGGAGCTCTCAGCTGAGACAAACACAGACATTGAGTCTTTGGGTTCGATATCCCATCTCTTGAACCCGTGATGCCAGGGGAGGAGCCAGCCTTCTCAGGGATGCCTGTGTTTTGGGTACTCTCACATAGCCCCTGGCAGCATTTCTGGCTGCAGCAGCTTTGCGGATGTGCAAGGCTGCAAATCCAGCTTGAGAATGTCCCTTCTCACACATTTCACTTGGCAAAAGATAATTCAAAAGTCATGTGGCACTGAAAAAGCCGTGACAGCAAAATTGTGTGTGGCAGTACTAGCAAACTCAACACATGCAGAAATGGGCTGATCAATGAAGCCTGCCTGTTCAAGTGCCTGTATTTTGGCCAAGAGTCATCAGATTGGTAATTATTGCAGAGAACATCCTAGGAACTATACAGGGTTTGGGGCCAGCAAGAAGCACCTACTTATGGTGGAACCATAATTATATGGTCCATTGCAGTATGTGCTCAACTTTCCCACAAAAGATAAAAAATTTTTAAGGCCATGGCTCATCCTATGCATGAGTTTTCCTGCGGGATAATAGAATCAAGTCTTAGAAGTAAAAACTTAGGTGTTTTTAAAACACAAAGCAAAGATTTTAAAGCATTGTTGGCTTGGCAGATGCATTTTTACAAAGCTCATATCCCAAAATAAAAGCACTTTAAGAATCCTACAACTTAAAGTGTGTTAAAGTATATGAAAATGGAGCATTCTGTGAGGCAAAGATAAGGGGAATTACGAAGCCAGCAGAGGAAAAAGGGAAAATGGGGCTGATCATATAGCCATCCACCGTAGCCATTCCTCCCCAGCTCACATGTGCTTGTCTCTCCACTGTTCTGTTGCTGTTTCTGAATCCAGATGGGTCCAGGGTCAGTCCAGTCAAGCATTGCATTTTTTTTCTGGTGTGCACCAAGACAGACTCCTGCTGTGAATCACCTTCATGCTGCTGCATGCTCTCGTTCGCTGACTCGTGAGAACCTGGAGAGAGTAGGCACCTAGCCCCAAGTTCAGTGTTGGAGGTACCCAGTTTGAGAAACCCTTGAAAAAGAGACACAGCACTGACAGCTAAAATCTTTGTGTTAGTTCCAAGCAGGAGGGATGCATGAACCTCCTAACATATCTAAAACATGGAATGTAAGGATATACAAAATTACATACTTTAAAAGAACACTGTTGGTCCATCTGACTCCATCTAAACTTGTGGTATCCAAGAGGTACTTCTGATCTCACATGTCTGGCTGTGTCCTAACTGTACGAAGGAGCAACAGACCTGCATAAAACAGTCCATGCAACTCTCTTGCACCCTAGTTTCAGTCTGAAATCCCATGAATGCATGGGTTGAAGGAAGTCCCAGTATAGCTCAGCTGGTTCTTGGTTCTGGGTAGTGGGAGGACAAGGAGCATGGAGTCCAATACATGGCACTACAGGCGAACTTAGACTAAGCCAGCAAGAAATCATTATGTTTCAGAACTAGCCAATATTTAAGTCATTTATCTCAAAATAGAATTAAGGTGTGAGCAAGCCTATAGAATGCACAACTGCATTTCTCTGCAAAATAACAGGGTTTCTTCTGTTTAGAATAATGACTGTAGATTCTTTGGTATCACAGAGACTATTTAAGGTCACATCTACCAAAGCATATTTAAAGAAAGTTCAGACCTTTTGTGTCTGACACTTACATCCTGATTATCTGTCTGGAGGCAAAGCTCCTCATTTTGATATGTAATGAATAAAATGCACAAGTGGAAGGAATCAAGATAATGAATTTGCCGGATAATTTTACTAATTATCTTGTTGCTGATCATAGAACCAAGGCATTGCAAGTCAATCCTACCACAGCTATTAATACGCACTGCCTAAAGCTGTTCTTGTAACATTTATTACTCATCTCACTGGTTCTACGCAAGTTGGTAGTTTTCTATTAAATTTGTAAAAAAGGAGTTGCTCCTTCTTCTAAGCATAACATGTTAAATTATACAGGTTTACCAAAGTCTAAGGTAAATTAAAGCATTTAAAAGAAGATGTTTTCAACTGCATGAATGTTACATGATTAATCGAGATGGAATTTATCTCACCTTGTTATAGTTATTTGAAGATAGGTATCTAATCTAAGTTCTGAATTTAATATCTCCCTAGGTAGTCACAGGAGAAAGGATAGGACAAATTGTCCACTCAAGATGCCTCTCTCCTCTTGACTACAGAGGGATCCCACTCGATTTGCTGAAATGGACAACGATTTATTTTTGTGACTAAAGCTAAGTGGGATTAAAGTTTGTTGTTGGGAAATGGTAAATAGGAAACTTTTCAACAAGAAAAAAGCCAGAAACAAGTAATAGTACTGTGAGGTTATGACTGGCCCACCAGCTGTTTGTTTGCCAGTGCTTAGAAAAATATAGTTGAAGAACACAAGCATAGAATCCGTGCTGATCATCTGCCTTTGGGAACAGCTCAGGAATGTGAAAGTGTCTGCCAAAGTGGCCATTGATACCCAGACTGGAGCAGTAAGATAGACAAGCTCAGAAGCCATAGTGGGGTGCTCGATGTGGCTTTGGGAAAAAGAAAAAATGTGGACATAGATGAGTGTGGGTGAAAAATTGTGAGATAAAAAAATACATGCGAGAAAGACAAAAGCAATCACAATACTGAGAACTTGCCAGTGGGAAGAAGCAGGTGGATCCTGGCTCTGACCTATCTTTTCTGCATCCCAGAGAATCAGAAGGAGCTCAGTCTCCTTGATCTTCAGAGCAGCAGAGAGTTGTCTCCTTGTGTCATTGATGATATATCTCCTAAACTGTGCATGCAGCCTTTGCTACTGTGCTCTCCCCTGTGCCAAAGTTTAGATGTCAGTGTTCTTTCTCCCATGTAGGAAAGTCTAGGGTTTGATTCAGTATGGTGCCAAAGGAAAACAATAGAGAAAATCTGGAGGCACTTGAAATGCAGTATTCCATAGGGTGGCCTCAAAGGGGCTCCAGGAAAGTGGCACAGCAGATCCTGACCTTGTAACCACATTTCTGTGTCATCCTGGGTGGGCTCTGTAGACACGTTGTTCCTTTCATTGCTCAGATTTGTTTAATCAGACTTAGATCTCAAACCTGTAGTTCTTGGCACTGCCCATGTGATGGAGACCATTGTAATGAGTACACAATTTTTGCTTTAAAAAGAATAAAAATCCTACCAAAAAAAATAAAACCCCATCTATTCAGACTCTGTCAGCAGCAAGCTAAGATACCGTAAAGTTTTTGATAACTAAATCCATTTGGTGCTTTATCTCTTCCCTCAAATAATTTCCCTTCATATTAGACAAAACTACAGCACAATAAAAAACAATAATGGTTAGGCATTTGCCTTAATAAAAGAGTCTTTTGAACTACTATTGTAACACAGAAAAGAGGTCAGCCATTTCAGCACAGATCTTAAAAGTTAGCTGGAAATATTTGTAATATTAGCAGAAGAATCAAAGCTTCTTCTCTGCCAACCATGCTGCAAATAAGGATGCTGCACCTAAGGACTTCAGAAGCCCTGGAGGACTCAGCTTTAATAAGCAAGTCATCTAAAATCTCTGTTGCAGACAACCAGAGGGTACAAAACAACCCAGACCAAAAATGATCTGACTGCAGAGAGACACTGGAATACAACAGGTTTTCTCTAGACAACTGGATAAAAACTGAGACAGTTTTGAAAAAATAAGTATTTATCGTGCTGCCTTTATAGCTTCTGTTTCATGGTTTGGTTGGGCTTTTCTCTCCCATAAACGTTCATCAGAAACATTAAAAGCAGCAATCGAGTGCTATTTGCAGGTTTTGTTTTTTGTTGTTTTATGAAATTGAGAGCATACTGTGCTATAAATAAAAGCTTGTAAGTAAATCCCCAGCACATTAAAACCTAACTAAGAGGAGATTAAGATGGTCTGAAGTCACTGACTCAGATCATAAACAGTGCCGCCGTTAGCTGAAATGATTAATCGCTGTGGTATGAAAGAAAAGAGGAAATTTGTTAAAAAATAAGCAGGGGGCAGGATGCTAACTCCAGGGGCACGCTGATTGGCTCTTTAATAATGTATAATGAAGCGCGTGCCAGATCAAAAGCAAGTCGCATGCAGCTGGCAGAAAATGAAATGGCATTAGGCACAGTATTTGTCTAGCTATGAGGCTATTTAGGAAACTGCTGTCTATTAATAAAACGTCTGTTAAAGCTTTCAAATTAATTTTTGCTCATAGAAACCCCATAAATAGAATATGTAATATGCATTTTGTATATATGCACGCACACATATGGGGATATCCATACGTATACATTATATATTATAGATACTGCAAATTAGTCACAACTTTGCAAAATTACCAGACATTATTAGCAGCTATTCAGGCTAATTAAATCATCTTCACATTCTTATTTTAAGTGTTACTGTTATGAGCATGTGCCAAATAATTGCTGCTTGGTTGTGTTGTGATACTATTTTTGCTGTGACAGAATTTGACGACCTATGACAGAGGGAAGAGAGGTGCACTGATGTCACATCCCTGTGTAACTCACAGGTTACATTGTCGACTCTTAAATAAATCTGGAAGGGACACACCTGTCTGCTGAGCTCCTTCAGCTTTGAGTGGGTCAGCTCAGCAGCAGCCACGGGAAGCCAAGGAGAGATGCTTGCAGAGCAAGGTGCTTTTCCATCAGCACACATTTTTTAAGACTTTTTTTAAGCCTGTCGGTGGCTGAGGCTAGGAGACACGTGTTTCTGCATCTGGGTGCAGCGTGGACCTGTTTTTAATCTGGTGAAAGCCTGAAGCACAACATGTGGCCTGAAGCCCCAGGGCTGTCCCTCTCCAGCCTCGTGGTCTAACCCTTAGGCTGGAAGCGCAACCCTTCATTGTGCCTCATGGACTGCTGCCTTGGGCTTTTCTGCCTTGTCAGAGATCCGGCGTCAACAGGAGGGAGTGTGCAGTGTTCCCTCCTGAAACTTAGTCTGAATGTCTTCTGGGGAGTAGGAGCCCCCTGAGGCTGACGAGAGCCTGCAAAGTCCCTGCTCCAGAGGTCAACCCAAGCAGCAAAGTGCCAACAAGCCTCTAAATATTCGAAAGGCAGCGTTACTCTGTGTCGTTACACAATAAGTGATACTGCTTTGCTGTCAAACCACCCCATTCTTGTGACTGCACAGCAGAAACCATCATCAGCTGATGCGAGCAGCACGCATCGGGAAAAACAGAGATTATGCAGACTGGCAGCCCAGTGCCTTTCTGCAATTACCAACAACGGTTAGTTTCTGTCACCGCTTACTGAAAACATGGCATAGCTACTGAAATAAGTGAGCACTTAAGGGAAACCCAGACCTTTTATATCTGCCACTTATTTCCTGATTATCTTCCTGGAGGTCAGGCCCTTCATTTTGACACTTAATGAATAAAATGCCCACGTTGCAGGAAATGGGATAATGAAATGTGAAAAGACATAATCAGCAATGACTAAATAATTAAGGGAATTGAAATGTAGAGTCATGTGGGAATGTATTAATAATAACATGATTTTTCCATATGCTAAAAAATTCTGTCTGTTTTTAGAAAATCAGTCATCACACATGCTCAGTGGCGAAAAAAAAATTAATGTAGACTAATAGGAACTGTAATTAGATGTTCTGCTTTTAAACAGCTGAATAAAAGATGAAATCATATAGAAAATATATTTAGATACAAGCCAGAAAGTAAACTGATTATTATTCATAGTGCTGTTAATAGGAGCTGTAATTTATGCATCTAGTGGGAATCATGTTAGGCAATTAGGAAAGGGAGTCACACTTGACTTCCCTTTATGCGTTTACGTATTTATATATTTTTCTATATCTTGCCAGTGTCTCCCATCTTTCCAGTTACCTTTAATCCACGTAACTGCCTAGCATAATACCTTCTACAGTGAAAGTCTCTGTTGGAGTTGAAAAGTTGGCCTTCACTTAAATAAAGAAAAACGCACAAGGTTCTCTTTGATCATATGTATCTCCTGACACTGGACTTTTGCAGGTCCCCAGTACTACATGAAGAATGGGACTTTTTAATTTCTCTTAGCATTTCACCTTCAAAGGTTTGCAATAGAAGCTATCGTGGCCGTGGGACGGGATTGTGCCCACTTTTGCTCCCCTCTGTCTATGTTACCCTCTCCCTGCTTACCCAGGACCCAAATTCAATGGCTTAGTCTCTGTAGTCTGCTCCTAACAAAACCTGGGATCCTATAATCCACCATAATCCCAGCCCTGAAATACCAGTAATCTAGATTTTGGTTCCGGTTGGCATTGGTGTGTTTGTGGAATGTGTGATCCTTTATACATATTTAACACTTTCAACAGTTCAGTGCAAGAATGCTTTACGCTTTCTTTGTACAACAGCACAGTTACTGTTTTTCATCCAAAAGGTGTCTCGGTATCTAATCATGTTAATGCAGACTCTCAGCCATCCCATAAAATGTGGGTTAGCCAGAGAGGGTCACATCACCAGATACGTTTGAACAGATGGGTGGGCTGAGGTACAGAGAGTTGTGGTTTGCTCAAGGTAAAAAAGCAAATCAGTAGCAGTGCAAAGATTAAAATTCAAGGCATGAGATCAGAAAAGGATTAAGCGTCCTGCTCATCTGCTTCATTTCCAGACATATATGACATGTACCTCAGATAATCGGCAAGTATCACAGTTTGGAAATATTCTGCACATAACTCTCAAAAAAGCAGATGCAGGGAGACTGTCCACGAACATGGAAGGGACCTCCAGGGACTTCAGGGAGGGCTGGTCCGTGGATGAGAGGGGGACTTCTCTCACAGGAGCCATGCTGCTACGGGATTGCAGGGCTGTTTCACAGCTAACCTGCCTCCATGAGTACTCGAATAATGCAAGTGATCACCTGAGCCAAGTGCCCACTCCCAGTAGATGAGCAAAGGCTCTTATTTCACCTCTGTGTAACACTGACCTATAGCCAGCTATGTCTGAGATGACTTCCCAGTGAGCCTTGTACATGTTACCAGTCCTAAACTTTGGGTTCTTCTGGTCTGGTTTTACTTGTATTCTTCCGCTAAGGCCATTCTTCTCACCACTTTGCTGGGTGCAATGCCTCAGAGGGAAAGTGCCAAAGCCTCCCCAGGGCACGGGCCACTCATCCCAGCTCATTCTGTCCTCCTGCAAGCCCTCCTAGAGATGAGGACCTGGTTTCTTGGCACAGCCCTCTGGCTGCAGTGCTTGCGTTTTGGCTGCAGACCATCTTTCATAATTGGGCTGGCGAGCATTGCCTCTGCTCCTGCTCGGGGCCAGGGCTGCCGGTGCCAGCTGCTCCCCCTGCCACCCAGGCTGCAGATGGCCCCACCAGTACTGAACAGCTCGTCCTCCAACAGTTCTCTCCTTCCCC
>NW_010418092.1:7645-7991 GCF_000710305.1 Buceros rhinoceros silvestris | reverse complement strand
ACCATCTTTACAGTACTACTTTTAGGAGACGTTATTTAGGAACAACCCACTCTTCGGCACACCCTGGCACCCTCCTTGCCTTTCCCATTCCGGACCTAGGAAGCAAGAGGTATTCCGTGAGTAATACTGTGTTAAGATACATGCCACGGGAAAAAAAGTGGTTAAAAGCAGTAAATGCATTCCCACACATTCCAGTAATGCTAATTTTTATCAGACACGGGGTGGTTTTAATTTGCCCCCCATAAGCATCTCCCTCCCTGGCCATCCCAGGCTTTGCATGGGTCTGGCTCATTCCATTTATTCTCTGCCAAAGTGTGATATCTTGGGATGGGTTCTGCAGGCTTAA
>NW_010418092.1:1508-7468 GCF_000710305.1 Buceros rhinoceros silvestris | reverse complement strand
CTGCTTGCTGCTGATGTATCATTGGGTAATCATTAAATAAATTCAGTGTTTTACTGCATTAACAAAAACACATGATTGTTTAACAGAGTATATTACAGAAGATGGAGGCTTTAATGGTCTCTATGGATTTTTAGTTTGTAAGAGTACATTATGAAGCTGTCTTGGTAGGGTGCTGTTTTCATATGTGAAAGAAGTTACTGGCGTTATACATCATTTTTATATCTTGTTGCTAGGCAACATATCATAGTGCAGTTATTGCAAAGGTGTCTGCTTCCTCGTTAAAAATCTTCATGTTGCTCCTTAATTCTGCAAAATTAGCTCTGTTATTGATCTTATCCTGCTTCCTCAGATATCTATGGATTGGGGTTTCATCCGTTAGGTTTTGGAGAAATAAAACAGGTTCTTTATTAACTAAATTTGGGGTTGAAACCTAAAGCATGTACATTGGTGCTAATCTTTAGTTCCCCCTTCATCTCAATTTGTTTTCATACAGGGAGCCATGCGTTACATTCACTTGGGACTCAAAATCAGAGAAGTAATTTGAGTGGTGGTATATTTAAGACATGGACTATGACAGCTAGGCTTAAAAAAAATGCTACAACAAAAAGCAGGGACTACCTGGAGTGTTGTGGGAAAGACCTAATAATCCTCTTTAAAACTCATTTTTTCCACTCTTCAAAATAATCTGCGGTTCCTACTTCAGCATAGTGCTATTGTGAACTCCTGTATTTCCAAATCTGGGGGCAGTTTTGCCTCAGCTTGGGTCAAGCTGTGTGAGATTTGGGGCTTTACAGGACCAGGCTGACTTCACCACCTCACTTCATTTGTGCCTGGAGAAGGCAAACCTATTTCAGAAAAACACAGTTCATAATAACAGGCAGTATCGCTCACAAGTATTTTCCTCACAACAGAATAACATTTTTTTTTCCTGAGTGCCAGCATTTATTCCCTTCGTTACCACTACTCCCAAGTTTCCTTGAGTTGGAGAGCTGTCTGCTGAAGCCATGTGTGCTCCCCAGAGGCAGGAGTGGCTCTGGCACGTGTCCCCCCAGATGCTCCTGCAGGCTCACGTGGAGCCAGGGCATGTGGAGGGACTGCCAGCACCAGGCAAGGGGGGAACTGGGGGCTTCTGCAGACCTCTCTGTGCAGCAAATGGCTCTTTATTATCCTCATCCCTCATACCTTTGTTACTAGCATATTGTAATTACTTTCATTAACCAGACTTAATGCAGTGGCGTTTGGTATAGCTACTGTTCATTTAGGGGAAAATGGTACTATTATAATATCAGGTTTTAATTAATCTGTTTCGGATAAAAGCTGGCATGCTAAAAGCCTTTAAAAATGCTGTTCCTCGGAACACACCCACACAGCAACGACCAGTAAATCACTGAGATTTCCTCTAACCTCTCCCTTGGAGGGTACCATTTGGCATGTGGTAGCAGGGCCATTATTTCTAAAGGCATGTGCTCCAGAGGAGAGGAAGAGTGAAAGAAACATGAAAGAAGTTCATTCTCTTCTTTTTTAAGCTGTAGATGAGTTAAAAATAGATGCAAGACTTTGTTATGCTCTAAAGCCTGTTTCATTTTGGGGTTTTTTTTAAGGAAAAATGTTCAAATAATTAATTTATAATGGGGCTAATTAGTTCTGTGAAATTTTAATAGATGAAGTTGTAAATGAAAGAAAAGCAATTGCAAAGGCCAAAATTTTTAACTTCACCATCACTCAATGTACTTTCCTAAAAAATGTCTGCAAATACTTTTGACAACATTTTAAAACTGGTAGTTACCTGTTCACGCTTGAACAACTGCCTACATGAATATTTTACCCCTGGAACACATTGGACTGTTCCTGAATGACAGTGTGGCCCCATTTGCACCCTATCTGCTTCCCTGAAACTTGCAAGGGAAGGGGTAGAGTGGCCTCAGACCACTCTTCCATTGCTGCTAACCACACAATTTGCCCTTAACATTTGGGCACCTGAATCATACAACAGCTTTAGCTCTGTTCCTCCAACATAATTACTGAAAACATTACTGAAAACATTAGTATTGCTTTCCCACTAACAACTCCTCTGCTTCACACCACTGGCTGACCCTGATAATAGCGAGTGTTGAGTATCCAACCTGACCAGCTTGGTCTAATTACTTTCCTCCTGCATCTCTGATCTCCTTGAGCAGACACTATTAAAATGGAAGCAATTCACTGTAGTCCAAGAAGTGTTGCCAGTGTCCAGAGGAACCTTCCTTCTATTTCAGAGAAGAAAGAAATTTGGGGAATCAGCCTCTCTTTTAGTATCTGTTTGTCCCTAAAGTCATATTTTGTTTGAGCAGTTTTGCCAGTTGATCTCTCGTTAGCTCCTTTGGTCTGTACAGAAACCCCTGCAAAGGCGATTGCATCCCCTCATGGCCAATGAAATCAGTTACAAGTCAAAATCAGCTTAACAGAATGATTGTTTCATTCATGGGAAATTTCTGCCATATGTAGCTGAGTTGGCTCGGTTAATCACCTGTTTTTTCTCTGTGCAAAAGACAGAGAATCGTCTCTTAATCTCCTTTCAGATTAAAGAATTAACCACAGGACAGGGGCGCACCTGTGAGCACCGAAAAAGCTGTTACTTCTCACCCAGCAACTCTAGAACAAAATGGAAGATGCCCCAGAACAAAACAGAACATGAGCCTCCAATTCACGTGCCATATCATGTCCTATACCTACACTGTACCTTATTTCACTGCTTCATGAAAAATTCCTCACTGGTTTCCAAATGAGCTATAAACTCATTGTCGCTCATTGCTTCGGAAAGGCTTGCTGGTCTGCTTGCTGGTCAGCAGACCAGATGATGTGCAGCAGGATTCCCCATAGGTCTCCTCTCCCAGCTACCACAGTCTCTCTCCTCATGCTCATCTGCAGTTGGTCAGCTCAGAAGGTGAAGCAACGGCCTTCCTCTGAAATTCACTAGCAGGCATGAAACTGCAAACCACCCAGTGCTCAATCCAGGACTGGTCAGGTGCTGACAGGCAAGCTTAGCCCTGTGCTGTTTCAGCCACAAAACGCTTTACGTGGGTCCTGGGGAGCAAGGGAATTTTTACACATTGTCAAGGAGACACGTCTTTCAAGACAATGGATATTTCTGGCTGCCACCAACAGGCACGGTCTGTAAAATGCCGTACCAAATCAACTCAGGTTTTGAGAGTTCTACAGGGATTTGTGAATGAAAAAGTCTCCATGGCCAGAAAGAGCCACGTTACCAAATTCTATTTGCTATGCACTTCATTTAAAAAAATCTGGGTGTTTTACTCCAATAAATTCTCTGCTTCACCACTGATTCTCTGGATGCCCATAATTCTTAGAAAACTCAAACAGACAGGGTCAGGATAATTCTGTTTCTCCAACATGATGAATCTGCCAGCCCTGTCCGTGGCCTTTCTGGGAACCTTAGGCTCCCACAACCAGAGCCAAATTTGACACCTGGTGCAAGCCAACACCTCATAGTCCGAGGGTTTTTGGCCAAAAACTCTTCAAAACATCTTAGCACCAAGTGCAGAACCCTCTGCAAAGCTGAATGTAAGAAGTGTAAGGACTGGATTGCTTCCCAGCAGCTCTCTGAGCAGCTTGTTCAGAATAGATCTATCAGCTTTGTTGCTGGAGCCCAATAGCAGGGTCTCACCAGCTCATGTCATAATGTTTTTGGTCTGGCCACCTTCATTTTAGTCTGATTTGCCAGGGGAAAAAGAAAAAGAAAAAAAGGAATGCTGAGCCAATTGGCAGCTTCAACCATGCTTTTGCTGGCATCCATTTTCCTGTATTGTCAAACATGGCGTTTCTTGGCCTTTGCTGGTATTGCTTCCACCTTGCTTATCATCTCTTGGTTAGGATACAGAGGTGGATGATGCCTTTGATCAGCCCTCTTGTTAAATGTACTGTGATACTTCTAGGGAAAAAAATTGAAAATTAAATACGCCTAGTAGCATCTGGGCTGCTAAAATATTGTTACATAATCCTGGTGAGATTAAGACTATTTTGCTAGTCAAAATGAAGTCATTGTTTCCTCATATTGCTTCCTCTGTCTGCATCCATCTTGAGTTTCATCTCAAGCATCTGGACTACCGATGCTTTAGGACAGGAACTGCTCTTTCAGTGTCTGTGTGGAGCACTTTGTTGAGTGGGTCCAGTCAGGAATCTAGACCATAACCAGGCATTTACACCTCCCATTCACGATTACCATGTAGTTTAACATCCCAAATTGAGATTATTGCAGAGACTTTGTGTTCCTAGCTGGGAGGTACCCTTCATTTTGGTGTTTTAACATGGCTGGCAATAGCCTGAGAGAAGCCTTTCCTAGAAAACAATGGAGAGATCCAGAACCTGTTGGCTTGCCCACCCCTTGTCTCATGCTTTGAAGGACAAAGTTTAGCCTCATCTGAAATTGTTTCCTAAGTGCAAAAGATTCTGAGAGCTCCCAAATCTTACATCCCATTGCCAAAAATTGTGTAGATATAGCTTCATTTCCCATGAGGCATTTCTCCCCACAGAGGTCTCCCCAATTTACCACACCATTCCAAGTTACGGATGGTGTTCATCACAGGCTCTTACTTTGTCTTCTGAAAGTAGTGAAGTGAATCTTTAAAACCTGTATATCTTGGGGAAAAAAAATATAATGACTTCACCACCCTATAGCATTCATTCTTCTCAGACCTTTCAATACAGACCAGACATAATACAAGTTCAACACTGAAAATGTTGTGTTTAGATTATGTCACAAACTGCAGATGGTTTTAGAGACTTGGGCAGATCTCTAACTCCATCAAATTATCCTTTTGCTTGTTTTTTTCCCCAGAATCTCAGTTCAGTCACAACAAAGTAAGGTAGTGAGATGTCATTTAATGTGTTTAAGATTGGCACATTCAGATAATCCCTTAAAATTGCTCAGGTGTTCAATCTGAAATGTTTGAAAACAAATTATTCCTATGCAGACTTGTCCAGGTAAATTTTGTACTGTGTTCCTATTTTCCATGGCTTACTAAAGAGTATTCTCCAGACAGTCCATTCCCCTCTGTTTGCCAGGGTACTCAGACCTGGTTCCTAATGCTTTGTTTACTCATTTCCTTCTCCAACTCCTTAATTCCAGTTGGTAAATCAGAGGCCAGTGCTGATAAACATGTCCCTCTGTGTTCTTTGGGTAAGATACCTCCTCCCGTATCTGGATTTAAAACATAGCCTTGTTGTTACCAAGAATGGCATCTCTGTGGTCCAGCACTTGGAGGAGAGGAGCAGCTTTCCTTGGCACTAACTGTGGTTTTCCACATGAACTCTGTGACCCACCGCCCCTACCTGATGATTTGGAGCCCAGTGCTCTGACATACCTCACTAGTGGTATGTCACCATGTGGAAAATGGCCTCCACATGATAACCTTACTGCTGGTGTTCCTGAGAGGGTCTGGATGGGGATGGTTCACCTGGGGGCTGCCTCAGGTGTTGCCACTGTAGAGGGAACCAGAGAACTGCCCCTGGAGCAAAATCTGTGTGGATAGCCCCTCTGCAAGAACCATAGTTAATGTCAGGTAAGTTACCTTTTTTCCCCTTCCTTCTGTAATTAGATATCTCAATTATGTAGTTTAATCTAATTAAAGTAATGATGCAATTATACAATAATTGATACATAATCGGGATGCAAAAACCTGTGTAAGTATTATTTAACCAACAGAGCAAATTCTAGATGAACATTTTCAGTCTCTTAAAAGTATATCATTTTAGCAGCCAGCTTGAGGAGGGGATTTTGCTTGCTTAAGCATTTTTAGATCCTTACTGCTCCCAGTAAAATTAAGTTGGTTTTTTTTTCCTGTTTATGGGCATTCGGCTTCCATTGACTTCAGTGGGAGCTGTCTCTGAGCACCCATGGACAGAAGGAAAGCTTAGAGCCTCTGAAAGACTCACCACGAGTACCTTATCCAAAGATGGCAAAA
>NW_010418092.1:0-1384 GCF_000710305.1 Buceros rhinoceros silvestris | reverse complement strand
TTCTACAAAGCCATTTCAGGAATGCCAAATACTGGATTGCCTGCTGTTAGAGATAGTGAAAAAAAAATCTCATTGTTGATGGCAAGAGAAAACAGCTCTCTGGT
Source organism: Buceros rhinoceros silvestris (assembly GCF_000710305.1). Taxonomy (NCBI): domain Eukaryota; kingdom Metazoa; phylum Chordata; class Aves; order Bucerotiformes; family Bucerotidae; genus Buceros; species Buceros rhinoceros. The sequence goes on along the minus strand of NW_010418092.1, from coordinate 1,280 downwards.
ACCTGTGCTGGTACTTTCTCAGCAAACCTTACCACTTAAGATCCTTTTAAAAAAAATTATTCAAAATTACTTCTTCATTACCCCAAATAACTGTGCAAATTATGCATATTACATATGAAGCACACTTACAGATGTATAAACGAAGTCTTAGCTGTAGATCCACCCAAGGTCTCAGACACCAATATTATGAGAATGTGCAGGTGGATGCAGGTGTCCTTGCTCTAATGGCAGGAATCTAGTTTTCTGTATTGACTCATTTTTTCTGAAATAGATAAACGAAGAAGCATATGTTTCGTTATATGAGGATGTTAGCTGTATCTGTAACAGCCAAAAACCCATATTCTGAAATGACATCAGAGACCTGGAGGCTTGTCTGATAAGAAATGGGATTTCGTCTCATCCTTGGATAATATTTCCTTTAACCTACGCTCCATCCCCTTACAGTTGTGCAGCGAACTGTGTACCCTATATGGCTTTTTCCCACCAGTGATGTGGCTGAATGTTTGTCCTTGTTTTGCAAAGCTTGTCTGGATGTGTGAGGAAATGAGAATGGCCTGTCCCATTCTTTGTCTCTGTTGCATAACTCATGCTTTAAACTAGGTGCATTATCTTGTGAGATGTTGTTCAAAATGCCCCAGTAGCTGTGTTGGTGGAACTATTGAGAAGCAGGGAAATTTCAGAGGAAGTTGTGACTGTTCCCTGATAAGCAAACACTTGGGCTTTTTGTTGTTGCTGTTTTCGTGTGATTTGCTGCTAAGGATCTAGTTTTAAGTGTTATTATCCATGCGTGTGGAAGTACAGTTTTGATTTGATCCATATTCTCTTTAGTGCCCCAATTGCTGAAAAAATACTTTTTAATTTGTTTTCAAATTCCAATATGATGGTTAACTGTTATCTTCTAATTGCCAGTATTCATATTGCTAGTATAAGAGTTTGTATAAACTTTTTTATGATAGACACTGAAATATGTAAAACAAAGCCTATGACTGAACAGTTGCTCACTCATGGTGATATAAATTCAGGTCTATATATGGAGGTCACTGAGAGCCTGCACATGTGGCCCACAGTTTCCAAGCTTAAGAAGAACTTGCAGGTGCTTAGGTGACCCTCTAATCACTGGTAAGGGCCATTTAAAGAGCATCTTTGTCTTCCAGCATTTTTCTTCCCTCCACTTGGTAGTTTCAAACTGAGCGAAAAGGGATGAACTTGGCTGGGCAGCATTATGAAGAAAGTTTCCAGTGTTGGACTGAGCCCTAGTTTCTTCAACCTAAAGGGCAAAC
>NW_010418091.1:25712-26429 GCF_000710305.1 Buceros rhinoceros silvestris | reverse complement strand
TGGGATCAACCCAAGGGTACTGAGGGAGCTGATGGACTTGTTCACCAAGCCACTTTCCATCATTTACCAGCAGTCCTGACTAACCAGGGAGGCATCAGTCATCTGAGGGTTAGCAAATGTGACACCCATCTTTGGGAAAGGTCAGAATGAGGATCCAGGAAACTACAGGCCTGTCAGTCTGACCTCAGTGCCAGGGAATGTAATAGAGCAGATCATCTTGAGTGCCATCACGTGACACCTGCAGGACAACCAGGTGATAAGGCCCAGTCAGCATGTGTTTATGAAAGGCAGGTTCTGCTTGACTAACCTGATCTCCCTCTATGACAAGGTGACCCACTTAGTGGATGAGGAAGGGGCTGTGGACTTTGTCTATCTAGACTTCGGTAAAGCTTTTGACACTTTCTCATAGCATTTACCTGGAGAAACTGGCTGCTCATGGCTTCGATGAACGTACATTTTGGTGAATAAAAAACTGGCTGCCAGGCAGAAAAGGATCTGGGGATGTTGTTCAACAGCCGGCTGAATATGAGCCAGCAGTGTGCCCAGGTGCCCAAGAAGGCCAAATGGCATCCTGGCTTGTATCAGAAACAGTGTGGCCAGCAGGAGAAGGGAAGTGATTGTCTCCCACTGTATTCGGCTCTGGTGATGCCACACCTTGAATACTGTGACCAGTTTTAGGCTCCCCACTGCAGAAAGGACATTGACGTGCTGAAGAGC
>NW_010418091.1:21972-25559 GCF_000710305.1 Buceros rhinoceros silvestris | reverse complement strand
AGCGTCCAGAGAAGGGCAATGAAGATAATGAAGGGTCTAGAGGACAAGTCCTGTGAGGAGCAGCTGAAGGGACTGGTGTTGTTGTGGAGAAAAAGAGGTTGAGGAGGGACCTTATCGCTCTCTAAAGTGACCTGAAAGGGGGTTGCCGTGAGGTGGGGGTTGGTCTCTTCTTTCAGGTAACAAGCAGTAAGACAAGAGGAAACTGCCTTAAGTTGCACCTGGGGAGGTTTAAGTTGGATATTAGGAAAAATTCCTTTATAGAAAGAGTTGTGAAGCATTGGAACAGGCTGCCCTGGGAAGTGGTGGATTCCCACCCCTGGGAGTGTTTAAAAGACGTGTAGATGTGGTGCTGAGGGACATGGCTTAGCGGTGACCTAGCAGTGTTAGGTTTACAGTTGCACTTGATGATGTTAAAGGTCTCTTTCAACTAAAAATATTCTGTGGTTCTGTGATATTCATACAAGTCACAACCTCACCTCTGCTTTTGCTTGTATCCACCCATACCCTCATGCTCAGGCTATGTCTCTCTCTCCATCTCTCTCCTGTTTCCTCTCTTTCTCTTACTGTCTCCCCTCTCTCCTTCCTGCTCTTCCTGTCATGTGTACTTTTTCTTGTGTATGTTCACTTTTCCTCATGTGTGCTTGTTGTCTCAAGCCCTCATGTGCTTTCTCTTGATTCCGCACTATTGCAATGTTGTTCCCTTTCTTGCAAACTCACGTTTACTCTTTCTAACCCGCTCACACTAACTTTGTAGCGTGTACTTTCCTTCTTGTGCCAGTTCCTGCTCTCTTGCTCTCTCTCTTTCTCCCTCTCACTTTTTCTTGCTTTCCCTTGCAAGTGATCATATTCTTTCTTGTGGCCACTCCCTTTCTCACACCCACATTTCCTCACACTGTACTGTGCCTTTATGTCCTTCTTCACAACCTCCCTCTGTCGTATGTCCCTGCACTCACACTCTCACATGCACATTCTCTCTCCCTTCCACAGTCTCCCTGTTTCTTGCACAGACAGTTCCTCCTTGAGTTCTCTCTTTCTGTTTCAGACATTTCTCTTCCCCCTCACTCGATTTCTCTTTAATTTTATATACCCTTCTCTTATCCTTTACGGTCTTGCTCTTTCTTGCTCACCTTTTTCATGCCCTTGTACCATTTCTCGTGACTGTGCCCCCATATCTGTCATGTTACCCTTTCTCATGACCATGCACCCTTTCTCGCAACCTTATTCCTGCTTTCTTATGCCCTTGTGCTTGCTTGCTTTCTCACATCACCTCTTTTTTCTAAATATCCTGTTTCATTAGTGCACCATCTTTCCTGCAATCCCAACTTCATTCATCCACACTCCTTCATTATCTGCCTCACTCTTCACCCTCCTTCTCTCTCTCATTCCTCTTCTCTCTCCCTCTCTTCCCTCTCTCTCATTGTCGTGTCATGTTTTCCTTTCATTCCCCCTCTCCCCTAACTTTCTGTTCTCTTTTTTGTCTTCCCCTTTGCCTCTCCCTCTCTATCACTCTTTAATGTGCTCAGTCGTTAACTCCCTTTCTCATGTCCTTAGTTTTTCAGTGCCCTTCCTCATCCTCACAACCTTGCATTACTTGCACACTTCATCTCCCTTGTTTCTTGTGTGCTGGCTCTGTTCCTTGTACCACCACACCCATCCTTTCTCCTGGCCTCTTTTGCATGCAAGCTTTCTCTTTGGGGGGCCCTTTAGCACGTTCTCTACCTCCCCTTCTATCTAGCTCTCTTTCTTTCACATGCGCTTCCTCTTTCTCACATTTGACAATGCTCTTTCTTGTGCTTGTTGCCTTTCTCTCAACCTGTTCTCTTTCTGGTGTCCTTACTCTCTTTCTGAAAACCCCTGTTTTCCTGACTTTACCCCCTTTGTTGTGACCCCATACTCTTTCTCTCACCCTCTGCCTTCTTTCTCTTGCTTTCACATTCATTTTCTCATGCATGCTTTCCCTCCTTCTACCATATTCTCTCGTGGTTTCTGGTGCAGTCTTCTCAGTTTCCTTTTGAGCTTTATGTCCTCCCCTCCTTCTGACACTCCCTCATTCTTCCTCTTCCCCTCATCCCTCCTCTCTTTCAGACACTCTCTCCTTTTGCCATCTCTCTCACACACTCAAAACTCTTTCTTGCACACCTGCTCTTTCTCATGTGCTGGCTCTCTTACCTGTGCCCTCACATCCATCTTGTACAGCAGCTTCTCCTTCTTGCAACTGGCCCTGTTCTTTCACTTCTTTTCTCATGCTTCTTTTCTCATGACCTCACTCTCCTTGTTGCACCCTCACACCATTTTTCATGCCCTTGCTCCCTTTTTACCTTGCATGCACCTGCAATTTCTTACATTCTCAGTCTTTCTCAAAAGTTGCTCTGCTCTTCCTCATGCTTGCTCCCTTTCTCACACTCTCTCTGTCTCATGGCTTTGCACATGCTCTCCCCCATTCTCATGACGTCATTCCTTTTTTCACAACCTCATTTGCACTGTTTCTCATGCCCTCATGCTCACTTTCTTGCACACACTTTCTCTTTCTTGCACAATCACTTTCATGTGTTCTCTTCCTCACACACGCTCTCTGCACCATTCACAAGACCTCTCTCTTGCTTTCTAAATGTTCTCATGATCTTTCCCACACATTCCCTATCCTTCTTTACCTCTCTCTCTTGCTCTTTTTTGCTCTGTTTCACCCTGGTTTTCTCTCATGGGTATTCTCTGTTGCACCCATATTTCCTTTCCTGCGCCTGCTCCCTTTTTAAGCCAACACAACCTTTCTTGTGCCAGTGCTTCCTTACTCTCTTTCTTTTGCATGTGCATTTTCTTGCACCTTTGCTCACACAGGCTTGCACTTTTTTTGCACACTTTCTTTTCAAGCACTAGCCCTCTCTCCTGCTTTTGCCTTTCAAGTGCTCATGCTCTTATCTTTGCTCTTTCTCTGTCTCTCGTATACTCTCATTCTCTCATTTGCACCTTCTTCCTCACATGTTCACTCTACGTGCAGGCTTTCATTTTCATGATGTCTCCTTTTCTTATGCCCTTAATTCTTTTTTTCACACCCTTACTTTCTTGAGCCCTCACACCCTTTCTCAAAACCTTGTGCTAGACCTCGTTCACACCCTCGTGCTCACTTTATCAGACACCTTTGATTTCTTAATCAGTCTCTTTTCCCCTGCGTCCCTTCTTTCTCCTTCTTGTGCTCCCTCTTTCTTCCTTGTGCATTCCCTTTCTGGAGCGCTCTCCTTTCTGTGGCATTACTTTTTTGGTGCCTGGCCTCTTTCTTGTACCCTTATTCTTCCTTGTGCATGCTTCCTGTTTCTCATGCAACCATGCTCTCACATGCTTTCATTTTCAGAAACTTGCAACCTTCCCTGAGACCTTGTGGTCTTTCCTGCAGCCATGCACTCACTCTTGCCCATGTCATCATGGCTCACTTTCTTCCTCATGCCATCTCCTTCCTGCACCTTTCTTCACAATCTCTTATGCACAATTTCCCTCTTTTTTTGTGTGTTCTTTCTCACACATTCTTCTGTGCACGAATTCACTCTTTCTCATGCCTTTTCTACCTCACTCACTTCCTTGTCCATGCTCACACT
>NW_010418091.1:21227-21862 GCF_000710305.1 Buceros rhinoceros silvestris | reverse complement strand
TTCTGTGCATCCCCTTTTCTGAGTGCCCTCCCATTCTTGCACCCTCGCCCTTTTCCGTGACCTTGCCCTTTTTGGCGCCCTCCCTCTTTCTCATGCCCTCCCTATTTCTCATTCACCAGCTCTTCCTCACATGCACTTGATATTTCTCATGCACTTACTTACTCTCACAAACTCACGTGCTTCCTCAAGCACTCACAGGCTTTCCTGTGTTCTTATGCTCGCTCTTCCTTAGACAAGCTTTCTCTTCCTCATTCAATATCTCATGTGCTTTTTCTTGCCCCTCTCTTTGTCATCCACTCTCTCTCATGGCTTCTCTCACTCCCATGCATGCTCTCTCTGTCCCTCCCTATCTCATACCTTTCTCTCTCTTCTCCACCTGTTCTCTCCTCTGTGTGCTTGCTTTTCCTTGTGCAGTCACTTTTTCATGTGTTCTTTCTCATGTGTATCCATGCTTTCTCATGTGCTCCACTTCTTGCGTGTGTCTTCTTCCTCGTGCCCTCGTTATTTTTCACGCACTTCGTACTTCCCATGCCCTCACTCTTTCACATGCACTTGCTTCTTCCTCATACTTGCTTTTTCTTAAACACTTGGCCTTCCTCACACCTTTGCACTTTCTCACATGAGCTTTCTCTCTT
>NW_010418091.1:11064-20951 GCF_000710305.1 Buceros rhinoceros silvestris | reverse complement strand
TTTTTTCTCCCCCCCCCCCCCCCCCCCCCCCTTATTCTCACTCTTTTCCTTCTCTCTTTTACATATTTTTCTTTTTCTCTGTATTGGTTTTCTCTCTTTTCTTACCCTCTTCCCCACACCCTCCTGGGTCCTTTCACTCTTCCTTGCCCTCTCTTTTCTCTCTCTTTCACATAAGATCTCTTTCATGTATTATTCCTTATTAAGGGAGGAGTATTTGATTACATTTTACATTGCACAGTCCTGGAAGTGTGTAACAAGGTTTTAAACTCATAATTTTTGTCTAGAAATGCTTCATCCACAACTTCAGTTGTGGGATCTGAACCATGACTGCTACATGGCAATATAGTTAAAATACAAAAAACAAGCAAACCGAAAGCACAAACCAGCCCACACCAAACCTCTTATTTCAAATTGTTGCTAAACTTGAAGATGGTCATCAGTCTTGGTAAGGCCTTCCTAAAAAAAAAAAAAAAAAAAAAAAGCTATTCCTATGAATAAACTCAGTTGCTGTCAAAACCCAGGCTCAGCTGGCTGTTAGAGCACAAGACATGTGCAGTGTTCTTCCTAAGCCATGCTTTCCCCGGAAGCATTAACTTATTACTTCCTAGAATTAATTCCAGTATGTAAGTTGAGAATTTTCAAGAGGTTCAACTTGTAATATTTCTCCCACAACATTTATCTTGGTTACCAAGACTCTAGTAGAATCTGTAGGTAAACACTGCGGTTGCAAAATTTAATCACGTCTTTGAACTGCTATTTCACCAGTCAATAATAATGCCTGTAAAGTTTTAAAAATTAGCAATATAACTTCAAATATACATGTTTATCTTCTCTACTAGAGGTACAAATGCTTTTAAATAATAATATACCATGTTAATTTCAATGGTGTTGCTCTGCTGTAAGTCACACTGCTATGAATTTGATTTATTCCTTAATTAATGCAGTTAAAATCAGTAATCAAAATTCATTGGAAAAATATTCGGCGCAGATCAAAGTGGCAACGTCTAAAATCTAGGATCATTAGTTGGAGTGTCTTTAGTTTTACCATCTGCTTTCATTTGAGTCTTGAATTACGGAATGGTGGCTTGTATATGTAATCCTGGCTCTTGGAGTTGTAGGATAAATGTGAAAATCTTAGCTTCTGTTAAAATGTTTATATTATTGGTAGCTGGAAAAAAAAAAGTTACATGTGCATTATAACATAGAGCTCAAAACTTTGAATGCAAATGCAATTTATTTTTCATTCTAGCCATTCTCGTTATTTTGGGGACCTAAATCATGACTCTCAGATTCTGGGAGCTGGCAGCATTTTTTCCAGGGAATAGGGTTCTCTATGGAATAGGATTACCTTTCAGCATCAAATAATTTTTTTCCCATAAAGATCAAATACTAACTATAAAACATTTTTATAGTTTATATACAAATTTTCATGGTTTATACTTTTCACTGGAATTTTTACGTAGTCTTCAGATGGTGATATACACCTGATTTTACTCCTTCTGAGCAGATAATATTAATTTTTGCAGTACTGTCAGATTTACCCCTGCCAAACTGTGGAATCTAAGTAATGATACTGTGAACTCTAGCATGTGGACACTTACTACATCAATTTCTATATATATTTTTTTTTTTAAGAGAAAGAAGTAAATAAAGGATTTTGAAAGAAAGGGGAGGAAAATCACTCTGTTTTGTAATCAAAGACACTGCTTGCTTTTTAAATTGCAAATATTTTAACGTGTTTGCAAGTGTTCACTTTCGACAATCTGTTTAAATGTCTTTTAGGAGGGCTCAATGGACAGTTTGTATGAGCCTGTCCCACAACATCAGGAACCCAAGGATACAACTACTGTCGACAGCTGGGCTAGCACTCCAGTAAGCATGGATGTAAACTGTGGACCACCCGATAGGTCTATGTCTTTGGTAAGTAAAATCTAATTGCACAGTATGCAATGTCTTTTGCAAAAGACTATTACTCTGTATGCAGGCACGTGTGTGTTCATCTGGCTTAACTGCCAGTTTGAACCATTTAGGCTCTTTAGAGCTACTGTTCAAATCTCATCTCTGCAGCCAATGACCTGATTTCTGTTCAGTCTTAACAAGCACACTTGAAAAACAGGTCGTGAGTTTCTATGCAGCTAGCAGCAGAGTGAGATTAGCGCAGCTTCATTTTACAAGGGAATTTCTCTTTGCAAGTAACAACATATGAAAATGCTGGGTACGGGTATTAGTAGAGTTTGTCTCTACAGAATATACTATTGGTGTCTGTGGTTGCACTTTTTAGTAATTAAAAAAAAGGCATTTCTAAAGAGTGAATTGAATGAATTTTGATACTGATGGCCTCTGGAATAACCTTTACATTTTACAAGACCTCATTAGGTAAACATGTGAAGGACACTGTCTTCTGGGTTTTTCTCTTCCTAAAAGATGTTACCCTACTTAATCCTTTATTATTGGTATGTTATTGGTATAATATGTCACTGACACTCAAATATTTAACACAATACTTCATTTCATAATCTCTGTGCTCTGCTTTACAATTCTTCATTTATAACTATTATCTCTATCTAGAGCAACATATCATGCAGTCTCGTGAAGAAATATAAAGAAAATATTATTCAAAGAAGAGAGACTGTCCTCCCTTCAAAAATTATACCAGGCTTCACCCCATGTGCACTATGGGTTAGGTACTGTGTATCTATAAGATTACTGGGCCTATGGCATTGCAATATCACAAAGCAGGACTGCACACAAGACTCGCATGGAGAAGGTGCTGGAGCTGGTGGGATAGGAGAATGGCTAGAGAATGGTGGCATGTACTTGTTACCTTCCCAAAGGAATGGAAATAACTTGTTCTTCTCAGACCTTTCTGCTGCAACCATCTCACTCTGTGCATGTCCCTCTCCTCCAGATAATCAACATAGCGCTTTATATAATGGTCTTGATTTTGAGAGCATAGCAGTGCAGAGATCTCAAGATAACTGATATGTGCCTACATTATAATTTTACAGCAGTTGGTGGGGTTCACCCTCCTGTGTAGCAACAGGACAGGTTTCTCCCCATTATGAGGTTGTGGCCTTGTTACTATAACAATGAGTCACCTCTATGCTGTCCCAGATAAGTGTTTAATTGTGGTTGGGAAACATGGCTGCAACCTGATCCTAGCCTGCTTGGAGTATTTCAGTTGTATGAATGAAGCTCTACACAGCTAGGGCTGTGTAACACAACTGTATTGAAATATACCATTCTAGTAACAAAGGTGGACATTATACTTCAGCTGCTACATCCATTCAGTCTTTTCCCTTCCACTGTGACTACAAACCACCTTAATAGTTAATGACAACTACACTAATATTTCCTTGACCAATAGATGTTTATCTGCTAGGAACAGTTATTTAGACAAAGAAAAATTAAAATTAAAAGCAGATTATTTTCTTGATTTGTACCCAGCGTGTGACATATGACACCCTATTTACAGTCTATTTGCAATAGATAACTACCAGAAACTATCCTTTATCTAGTCAAGGTATGGTAAAGACACATACACAACACTGTGCTCTGCTATGGTTATCACAACGTGTTAAGAAGAAGAATTAAAATGCCATGATTGTTTATGTCAGGCTTTTTGTTTCTCACTTTTACTCGTTTTGTCCTATTTTCTGATTTGGCAGGATTACTTCAGACTCTTCATTATATTAGTATGGAGTTAGGTAGGCTTTATAAATTTGTTGGCTAAATGAAAGTCATCAACCTACCCAATACAGAACTTTATTTTCATTGAGCCAGCCTAGAGAGAAGAATTGCTGTAGGATTAGAAAATCCTGTACATTAATATGAACAAATTGTAGCAAAATATTTTTCACATTGCCATTTGTGGGATGGTACTGCATAGAAGATACATGTACAGCAGTGAATAGAAGAATCCACGACTTTAGTTTCTGGTGACTCTAACCATACATTTCTGTTGTATCCCTAAATGGGATATTTTAGTGATGGCACATTTATTCATCACTAAATTTGAATTTCATCATCAATTAAAGCAATTCTAAATGGGTAAGCAAACTGTTGGCTCATTAGGTATTAACAAGAAGCTTCCTAAAACTGGCTGTGGGTTTTATTTTGTTCTGTTTTGAGAGAATATTCAGCTCAGCACTTAACTAAAAATAACGTCGGGATGCTGTGTCACTGTGCTGGCGGTGGAATCAACATGATTATTTATAAAATACTCTCTAGAAATGGAAAACAAGATTAGTGATGACGTGTCAGCAGTAAGACCTATGGAAAAATGTCACTAAGGCCAAAGGACTATGTGTAATCTTATCTGCTATTTCTAGCATGTGAGTTATTAGACCTACACCTTGGATGAAGCCGTTAAGCTTATTAACTGAGCCCATTTGTACTTCTCTCCCATTTTTAATTCCGTCACTTGGTTCCAGGCTGCAGGGAGGCCTCCACAGCGTGATAAATTCAGAACATTATTGGCTCCCTCAGGCTCTGATTTAGCCATCTATCATTATTCAGTAATGCACACTCTTAAGTGCACTGCTAAGTAGGTATGGGCTTGAGTGCATCTTTAAATGGTCGGTTGAACCATGGCCGTGCAGATTCCACAGAGCCATTAAATCTCCTGAGGATGAAGCAGACTCACACTGCACATTTCCTCCTTAGGAGGTTTTGCCCCCTTCCTTTCTTCTATAAAACTTCAGAAAACAAGAGGGCAGGCATTCAAGGGCCTGCTCTCCTCAGCTTAAAAAAGGGAGGCTAAGGCTAGAGCAAATTTTTCCTTATACTGCAGCAAGGTAGTTATTTTCTTACAGTTATCTTGTCTGTTGTGATTTGTCCTAATCCCAGCTGGGGTGTGACATTCTTCTGGAGGCGTGGGAAATACAGGGTACTGTGGTCACTGAAGCTGTGCAGAACATAAATCAGGGAACGTACTCTTTGGGCACCTTTTTGAACTGTGATTATTTTTGTTCCTGGCCAAATACCTGCCCAAATGACACATCCTGGATGAAGAACAATCTCTCTTTCATATACACTGTTCTCCTTTGCATAAGTTAGAAGACTTGTTTAGAATACAAAATGTTTTGCCTACGATGTTCCCACTCTGGGTTCCTATGGTATTGGCTTGTGCCTGTTATCTATATTATATTGTGCCCTTTGATTTTAATTCTCTCAGGGAATTGGCTTGTTAACATTTTGGTTACTTTGCCTGCTGCTCAGCTTTACTAACAGTCTCAGAGAGAAAGAAAAAAATAGATTATAGGATTTATGGAGTTGGTTCTGAACCTCATGCATAGCAAAGCTAACTGGACCTTCCTCAGAAAGAGCTGGTAGCCAACAGCACGTAATGAATCATACAGGTACTCTTTGCCTGTAACTATGCTATTAAATGGAAAGCTGAATTTCAACCTTTTGTAGTTTGGTGTTACAGTCTTCTACTTCATGACCTGTCTTCAGTATTAAAATTCTTTTCATGTATTTGCAATCACCAAATGTCATGAGATCCACATATTTTTCAACTGCTGACCATGATATGGTCACCTACCCTATATATCAGAAAAGTGCCAAATAATTTATCAGTCTTTCTATGTTATTGCCAGGAAAATCAAAATCAGTCATGATACCTGATTTAATCTGCAGTGTTATAATTGGCATTCGATTCCAGTGAGGAAGAGAAGAAGGCTAGTTATCTGAAACGTTCATTTTCCTGTTTGCAAGTCTTAAGAGACAGAGGAGCTTTAGCTATCTCAGCCAGCTTGTAAACACCAGAGGGACTCACTCAGTTCTACAATTCAGATTTCATAATGATGACTTTCCACATGTACAGTTGGTTTCTAGGAAACTGACCATTCATATTTGAGATAGGGAAGTAAAGAATTGTTCCTATAAACAAAGTAATTATACGTTTTGGAAAATGTGTAGGGTAGAGTCTAGATAAATCTTAATTTACATTATAAGATAAAACATGTTTTTAAAACTCCTTAATTTCTGTTTTCAGATTAAACTTACATATGATTTTGCGCGTAGTCAAAAACTGAAAAGATACTTTAAAAAAGTACAAAAAAAAAAAAAGAGTATTTTATTCTTGTAGCCCAGTTTGGCCAGCTGATTCAGACAGCAGGAAGAGATGTGTCAAATAAAAGGTGCCATTTCTCACTGACCATTTAAACCTACTGTCATATTTCATTGTGGCACTGCATCACACAGTATCCCGTAAACTCACATCACTACCGCCTCAATGTATGATGTAATGCCATACATGCATCTTTGGTTGGATTTTAAGAAACTGATGCTGACGCCTTGATTTCAAATCGTGGAACAAAAGATTAAACCTACAGTAGGATGTTTCATGTTCCACTCCAGGTGTTCGGCATGTGCACATATGAATCCAGGTATAGGCTACACTGAGGTTTAGAGAGGGCCCTGTCTGTATTTTTTTCCCTTGATCATATACAGATTCTAACTGGACAATACAGATATACAGATTCTAAAAGGACAATATCCTTTTGTCTCTGACCTCCATGAGTAATGCTTCCTTTAATGAGCCTCTTCAAAAGCAAATACTTGATATATTTTAATGAGATGTTGACACTACTCTTTTAAAAGCTCTTAAAGTACTTCTTCAACATTTTTGAACTTCTGTGTGTGCCTGTGCACCCCATCTAGTCATTTCTTTAGAGCTACTGAAAAGATTTGTCCCAGGACTAAAATGCTGATTTTTGTCCCAGGACTAAAATGCTGATTTTTTTCCAGCAAGAAATTTATCTTACATTGCTTGCAGTATTTCAAACTACATGATAAATTCTGTATACTCTTTTGATCTGCACACAGCATATGTGAACAAATCCACAAATGCAAAACCAAAATTCTGTGGAAATTTCGTATAAATATTAGCATCCACAGATGTCCAGGTGCTAACAGGACCTCCTACACTCAGCTAAAATAACCTCAGAGCAGTAAAATACCCTCTTCTTAATGTACTCTACTAAGAAGCTTAAAAAAAAATCTATGATGAGTTTTTCCAAGAGGAGGGGAAAAGCATAAGGTGTTCGATTATGCACTTACATTGTTTTATATACTACACGTTTTTCATCATGCCACCCAGATGACATTTTTAAATTACTGTGGTCAGAGCCATGCAGATGTAGATAGTATTCTACGAAGGAAATAAATTAAATATAAGACTATGAGAGATAGGTCCATACACTGAAGTTTGGCTTTTTTTTTTTTCTTCTCATGTCTTTTGTTGCACAGCAGATTGAAGTGACTTTCACTGTGGACATTTTTATCCCAGTTTCTGCTTTCCAGGCTGGAAGAAATAGATACGAAAGTGATACTGTGCTTTGATATCCTGTCTCAGGAGATATCAAAATAGTATAGGGATCAGACATCCCTTCTGTCCTGGCCTGACATCCTCAGATTTTCTTAAAGTTAAAATTAACCTTAAGTCCCAGGGTAGCTGCAAAACCAAAGTTGCAATGAGATATCTTGGCATTACTTGCAGAGCGAGGCACCCATTTGTTCATTCTTTCAATACCCACATAACTCTTCTCTTCCTGCCCATATCTTGTCAGGGTGCATATCACCTGGGCCCTGGGCGCTGTGTGATCTTGCCTGCAGGCCACTGCTTCATTCTGATGTGGTGCCCCTCAGAGCTTTGCCAGGCAGGCTTGCACAACTTTGAATTTTACTTGCAGAGTTTCCTGCTCTCTTTCATGTTTCTGCATCCTTCTGTGTTCCTCAGAAAGCCACATCCCATTGTAACATGTGCATAGTTTATACTCATAAAATTTAGAGGAATCATAACATGGAAAACATATTATATTCATTCCTGGAGTAAGAGTATTGTTCTCTGGTTTTTCAGGGGTATTATGTGGGTCAGCTTCTTGGGAACCATGGATATTGATCCCTTCTAAAATCAGGACACAAAACTACATTTACTCTCTGCTCTACTGTGTTCCTCCACAGCTTCAGCTGATGGAAAAAGACTGGAAATGTTAATGGATGTTAAATACACACATTGAAAAGTACATCGTTTATTGTCTTTCCAGTGAGGAAAATACTGTATTTGGAATAAATTTTTGATTTTCACAGATTTTTTTTCTCTGTCTTTTTAAAAGGAATTTCCTGACTTTGAGAACAGAGTGATCAAAAAAAGAAAGTAAGTTGAGACCAGTTCAAGGTCTACACAGTGTCACTATATTTGTCTGTACCTTTCATCCTTGTTGTTTTATTAATGTTTGCCAATGTTGCTTTAATTCTCACAGAGTACATGTATTAATGTTGCAGTTGGAAAGCAAGTGACAAGATTGTAATGCATTACAAAAGCTTCTTTTGCCATGATTTTTTCATATACATAAAGATTTCTTCCGAAATATCAGAACTAGGACAGCTAAAATCAAATGCAGTTAATCTGAGCTCAGTTTAACCATATGTCTGCTTTTCTGAAAGATTGAAGTGGTAACCTATTTCGTAGCATGTTTGCACCATTGACCTGATAATCTCCTGAAGAGTTTTTTGTTTGTATTTTTAATCCAAGTAAAAAATTAGTTTGCAAAATGATTCAGATAAAGCAGGTCAGACTGCATTTTATCAAGTATATTTCTGACAGCAGCATGCTTTTCATCCATTCATTAAGACACGGTGCTTGGTTTGGGCTAATGATTAATATATATTAGTAAGCAGAGGAATTTATTTTGAAAATTTTTTTTGGCTTCAAGTTGAGGGCTATTGCATTACTGAAGTGGTTCCCTTCAGATGAAATCTGAAATCCTGCCTAATGGAATGATAGAGACAGATCTTATCTGTCTGGCTGTGACAGACATGAAAATCCCTGCACATTTTTTTTTTTTTCCACTTTTAGGTGGGGCTGCACTAAATTCAGAAAACCAGCATTAACTGTGTCTATTGCTGAGAAATTTCAAAATAGATAAAGGTTAAAAGCAAATCAAGAGCTCCTTTGTCCTAAGTAACAGTTATAATCTATTTCTGGTCATCTGATAAAAACGCTAGTAACTTATCGACTGCAAACATGGCGATGTATGTGCTCAGGGCTGTAAGATCTCAGTTATCTGTGACCAGTCACGGCCCTGTGAAAATGCTCCCAAAATTGCATTAATTAAAGTATGGACATAGCTCTATTATTCACTGTTTTCTCATCATTCTTTAACGCTTTTAAGGAAGCCAAACTACTGTGTAGGCCTTATCCAGGGTTTACCCTACCACGTTCTACCAAATACGATACAATCACCTAGCTGCCTAACAGTCGTCTCCTGCTTAGATCAGATCTAAGTCTGCCCCCAGAATAGAAATAGTACTCTACAGCTATAGCATCAAATCATACAATGCAAACAAAATGATTCTTTTCTAAAACTAATCCTATTCTAAATGAATTATCGGAATTTAGAAGAGCTGTCTATATCATTAGACTAATCAATATTAAAAAAAAAAACAAGCTGGATGAAAATAATTTCACTCAGCATGAAAAGATTTTTGTAATGAAAATTACTTCATTGTGAGTGCCCAGCCATCACTACCCTGGCATGATATCCCCACTAATAATGCAGAAATTTTCACATTGGCCTTTTCTGTAGATATGGAGAAAGTGAATGAAGTATTATAATTCTCTTTTTCTTACACTGGGGCAAAAAAGAAGCACCGAATGAAATAGAGTAGCAGAAATAAAACAAAGTATGCCTTGCTCAGACAGTAAGAATTAATTTGTGGAACTCTGGAAGGGAAAAAAAAAATCTGAGTTGTTTCAAAAGGAACTAGTGCTTATGGACCATTCCTTAAAAAACCCCAATACTTCGGCTGCAACCTCTTGCTCAGGAATCCCTTCAGTACCTATGTGCCTCAAGTTGGGAGATGAATCTCAGGTTTTGCAC
>NW_010418091.1:7961-10981 GCF_000710305.1 Buceros rhinoceros silvestris | reverse complement strand
CTTTCCTTTCTACTAATCATTGTCATAGTTTAGAGAGTCTCTGACCTCATCTGGTATAATCTTCTGGCTTCATCCTCTAGCTCATAAATTACTCTTCATTGGGATTTTTTATGGAAAAAGTGAAACAAATTAATTCACAGGGTAAATCTTTGTTAATTTTAAGATTTCTTGTTTTTTCTGTTAAGTTAGTACATTCTTTTAAGTCATCATCTGCAAACCACTGACCACAGACAGAAGCATGACTTAGGACTATTTCTTGATGTAAATGTGCAAAAAACCCTCAAGGTTTATTTGTGAAATAAAATGTCACTCAAGGTCGTGGGGATAATATATTCATATGTAGCTCTTTGGATTAATCCATTACTAGGTTGCCAAACTTCAGACACTAATTTCTAAAAGTTACAGAATGCTTCAGGTCATGACTAAAGAAAAGTATCTCTTATTTTCTTCCTGATGGGGTCCCTGATTCAGTCAGGAATTCTTCTTTCCGAAAAAGAAACTTGAATAAAATATTTTTACAGAATAAAAACTCAGAAGCTTTCAGAGCTTTGTGTGGCATGTGGGAGTAGATTACTGGGTGAATGAGAAAAGCCAAGTAACTCCAATTAAAGCCAGCGGGAACTGCACGGCTAAATCTCAGTGTGCTGTTTTGAAGAATTAGTTTGAATATATCCAGATTTGATTAAATGTGCTTTTATTTTTCATTCTGACTTTCAGCTAATGCTAAATTCTTTTAATTCTTTTAGATCCATCCAGAAGTCCATGTCTGAAAATGAAGCATTTGGTTAGTAACTGCTTAAATCATTTACTGTATACTTGCTAATCTCACAGAGCCAACTTTAGTTAAGAGTCTGATTTGCTTTACAGATGTTGAAGCAAGCACAAAGGAAAGGAAAAAAAATACAATTAAGCTATCGGTATATTCACCACCACTTCCTACAGACACATTTGAAGGTAGATGTTGAAAACAAACTAGTTAAACATAGAAACAAAATTGAGATTTAAAGAACCTATTAAGGGACAGCACGAGAAATACTCAGCATGTCCAGTGTTTATTTTAATAATTTCAATACATAACTGAAATATCTCTGATATAATCAAATTAAGGTCGCTGCCCTTTCCCATGCTAAATTACTTGCCTTCAGCTTTCAAAAACAAGTTAACCAAAGAAGAACTTCAGTGGTTTTTTTTTTCCAACCCATTCTAACATCACATATTATTATCCATTTAACAGCATTAAATGAAGTATTAGACAGAAGAAAAAGATGATAAAATTCGAAGTCTGCCCACAATAAATACCATCCCTCCATTGAATTTCCTATATCGTGAAATTGTCAATTCACTTCTGTGTTTAAGCAGATGCTACAGTGTTCTGCAAACTTGTTTGATTTGCATTCTGATACTATTTTTATAGACTTTCCTGTTATTTCACAGGTTTACTATGAATTCTGGTGACTGCTCTCTGTGCTTTTACTTTAGACAGGAAAAATATGAATGGCACACTTTGGCAGGCTTCCACAAAGCCGGAGAATGATTCGTACATCAGAAGGCACTGTCAGCTTGAAGGTAATTCCTAAACATATTTCAGCTGATTTTGCATTTTCCACAAAGTATTTAAAAGGGCACCTAGGAAAATTTCTCATTTTTCACCCATAATCTAGCTAAATAATTTGTCAAGTCTTTTTGAGATTTATCTTGTCCTCAAGGGGTAAAAAAACCAAAAAAGTAGTTAAAATAAAGCTTACCTTAAAACTGGGAAGCTAAGAGACGGTCTGTGACCAATCTCTCAGTAGTCCACAGGCCAAAGAAGATTCCACTGCAGTAAACTGCCACAGTCATGTTTTCTAGGGCTTGCCTACTGAAATATGAGCCTAGAGTAGGACTCCACGTTCCCTGTATACTTTATGCTGCTCCAGGTATCCAACAGGGAAACAGTATAGCTTTTCCCGGAAAAAAACTCTTGTGGCAGATGCAGAAGGGAGTTGGCAAAATTTTGTAGGCAACTTTTTGTTCAATTCTCTTTCTAAACCTGTTCTGACCAACTTTATTGAAACACCCTTACAGCTAATGTATGAGAACTTGCTAACGACACTGTTTTAAGAGTTTACCAGTGTACATGCACTAAAATAGCTGTAAGGGAAAAGTGAGCTGTTACCTTCTCTATTTACACACAAGCTGGACTTTAAAAAAATCAAAATGCTTTAACAATCTGCTTTCAGGAATGGACTTTGTATTTGTACTTTTTGAAGTCAAGGTAGATCCATTAGAGTTGCAGAGCTTCAGCAGAAACTGAAACCAAGATACATGAGATTAAAGTGGGTGTGTGTTTTGTTCTCTCCTTAAACTAACAAAGTGGGAAGATGGCCATTGTCTTAACTTTTAATATCTCCTCTAAAAATAGTCTAGATATCATCCACATTCAGAGATTCCACTGTTACCTGGACATGCAAAAGAAAACAGAGGACAGCTTTCCCTTTGGATTTTATTCACTTCACCACCTGAAGTGGTGAACCCTTTAATGCTTGGAAAATAGATGAGAAATTGCAATACCTACTGTATTTGCCCATGTATGGGTTTATTGGAACCAGAACCAGAAAGAAGAGATGCCAAGAAAATTTACAGGAACTCTACTCTTGCGATGAACTGGTAGGGGGAAAAGTGAGTCTCATTGACTTGCAAGGGAAAAGGTTGTAGTGATAGGTGAAAGAAATATTATGCATTTTTCTCCAGACAAATCTTACTGTTAACCAAAAACATTTTGTAATGATTTTTCAAACTACTCCACAGGTTGTCAGTTTGGAGGTGGAAAAATGAGAAAGCAGAATGCTGAATGAGAAAGCAGAACTTTCTGACCTTCCTCCTAAGTCTTTTCTACTCAAGAATGTTTTACCCTTTTAAATATCCAAAACATACAAAAAAAGCAGTGCACATTTTAAAGCCAACAAGTGTTGTAATTGAAGGGCAAAGGCCCAGAGGGAACAGGAAGCAAAGCTGGCAGTGAAATAAAAATCTCTCTTTCC
>NW_010418091.1:0-7884 GCF_000710305.1 Buceros rhinoceros silvestris | reverse complement strand
CTTTCCCTTACTGCAGTGAAATTATTTCAAGGCAAGTCCCCTTCACACCATGGTGAAAATCATTGCAAGGAGCTTTGCAAGTGTATCACTATTGATCAAGATAATTTGTCACTATTGATCAAACCTTCTTCTTAACAGAGATAATCCTTCAAGGTCCGCAAGTCTATTGCATAATGGGAATTTCTGTTAGATGTAGTAAACCATGTGTGGTGGCCAGCATAGACTTCTCTGCTTACTTCAGAGCTGTATTCACAGACCTGACTGAAATCTCACTAACATCAATGAAAAGACATCCGCTGATGCTGATAGCCTTTGGATTAGGTCCTTAATGCTGCTGTACTAACTCTAGAAAAATCAGTTTTCCAGACTGGTAAGGCAGTAAAACTGCATATATTCCACAGACACAGTAGTAGGAATACTTGTCTTTGCCCATGAGCCCAAACCCAAATCACCAGTACCAGATTTGACACCCTAAGAGCATCACTGTTGAAAATGTTGACTATGCAAGTCACAGTCACTGGACTTCCATGAAGGAGTATTACAGAGACAAACAGAAAAGAGCTGACACCTCTCAGAGTCAGTAGACATAATTCTCCACTGCTCCCAATTCACTCCACTGCAAAATGACCAACACTCATTGCCAGACTAGGAAGAAAAGAACACTGCAGTTTACATATAACTTCTGCATGGGATTGGTTTCGGTTTTTACCCAAATACCCTGTTCTATATTTCAGTGCATTGGAGAGCTAATTTAAGCAAGATTTAAGAGTACTTTGGATGCACTGTTATGGCTACCAAAAGAATTTCTAGTTGTGAGGGGACCACTAAGGTTTTCTTTAATAACTTGCTGTTGGTCATTTGGTTTTGAATGAAATTATGTTAAAAGCAGTGTCACTGCGTGTAGTCTGTCTCACTGTCAGTCTTTCAGGCTAAGGTCACTGTATGTTGCCCCACAGTTCTTTGTGATTCAGCTGCAAACTGCTACCAAATAATACTATTTTGGACTAGACTGTAAGAGGACTTGTGGGCACAGGACTGACCATTGCAAGACAACTTTTAGAGTAAGCTTACAGAGCACAGGGCTACAGTGTGCAGATATGCCTACAGAAGATGAAAACATATTAGCCTGAGGACCAGAAACAACCCAGTTATGTTAATCTGGTGTTGCATAAGCACTGCTTGACATGAGTTATGCTGCTTCTAGAAATCCAGCTAGCTCTAAATTTAAATAAGCAACTGGATTGACAGACATTTGTCCCTCAGTGACTTCAAAAGACAACTTTTGGAATACAATGCACATTTTGGAAAAGCTGTTGGTTATATTGTAACCATCAAGCCTGTAGGAGAAAGACACTGCCCTATTATCACAGAAGCTCTTACAGAAGCCTCTAAAGGCAAACTCTTGCAATAAAATTTTTTGTGACTAATTTTTCGTGACTAATTTTTCCTCTTCCTGTTGACACACATGGCAAATAAAGGAAAATATTTGATGGGGTTTTCTCTGCAGCTGACCTATGGTTTCAAGGTAGAACTAGGATGTGAAAAGACTGTTTCTCTTTTTGTCTGATGCCCAGATTGTAACTTGTGAAGTTTTAATCCAATCTTAAGCCATCCTAGTTGCAAAACTGTGAGAAAGATTACTTGGCTTTGTGTTAGAATTTTTGTTTGCAAAGGACTTTCTTTTAGGAAAAGATAACAATCTTTAAAATGTCTCTTGATTCAGAGTTTGTTTTACAAATAACATATGAATATATACGTGCTAACTTGCATGCATGTTTCACTCACTCATGAGTCTAGGGCTTTTTTTAATCTAGCTTTATACACATTAATTCACATCAATATCAGTTAATTACAGCATCAGCATAGGCAATTTGAGGATCTTGCCTCTTTGAATATGAATTTTCATGATCATGTTCAAACACTTTTTTTCATGTGGTAACTGAAGAATTTTAGTCATGTGGAATTATTCACCGGATTAATATTTCTTTTTCTGTTGCTTGTAGAGAAAACAATGCAATCAGTCTCACCTGCCTACAGTCATCCTTTGTGACTATATGCTAAGTTAGGTCTTCTTTTGCAAACAGGAGTTTTACTGATGTTGAAGGTTATTCCTCAGCAGCAATAAGGATGTCAAGTTAGGATTTGTGAAGGAAAAACCAGCACGTTTCTACTGGTTTCTAGTAACTTTGGAAAAGTAGGATAGGACTTTGTTCAGTGATTAACAGATATTTTTTCTTCTGTTTTTTCCTACAAAATAACTGAGTGCCTCTAATGTCTGTGTCAAAGGAATATAATCGCTAGAGCTTTTCTACAGTAGTATAATGGCAGATGCTTTGCCTTAAGAGTAGGAGTAAGACTAGGTTTTTCAAGCAGAGTTACTTTCAGTAAGTTTCTCTTTCAGTAGAGTTATTAAAAGTAAATTTTTCAAAGAGTTGTTTAACCTATCATTGCTCATTATTGTAATGAAGGTAAATACTCCTCCAGTGCAAAGCATTCATTTCTTGGAAGAAATGAGAGGTTTCTCATGCTTTGAAAGCAATTCCTAACGTAATCTAAGCTAAACAGATCTCAATTGCAAAGATCATTTTTGCCCTTAATTTATTATATGAATAATCTACACTTATCTGCTGTAGGTTAGCAGGGCAAGAGGAAGCACTTGGTGGGGATCTGGGTTAGTAAGCTGAGGACCAGGAATAGAAGGAGAAGTAAGCATGAATGAGCTTTCTTATGTGTTTGCCAATTTGTTCTGTAGTCTAAAGCAGTTTCAGATAAAACATCAACTTCAGAGAGTCAAAACATCAGCTCAAAACATCAAGTGCAATTCAAATGATATTGCACAGAAAAGCTTAAAACAGGACATTTTAAAGCATGTTTTTTACTTATTTTTTTCATAATTCACAGAAGATAATATTATTGGTGATGGCATACATTTACTGCAAGGAAAGAAGATAGAAGAAACAACATGCCAGGTGAAAGAACTACTTTTCTTTTCAGAATCTAAAATTTCATTCCAATAAAATGTGTATTTCTTGCTTCCATTCAGTATTTGCCTAGCCCAAAATTCATACTCAGTATATCTGTGTATTTTAGAAGCTGAGTTTAAAAGAAGACTCTGGTGACTACCAAAGATGTGCCTCATTTTCTTCATGCAGACCATATGGATTTTAATACTTAGAAATCTTTTTCTTTCCTTGAACATTAACATTTATGTTAAACTGATGTGCTGAAATTGTGTCTAGTGAGATCTATGCTAAGTGTTTAAATCAATTGTGCATCATCCGTGCCGGCATATGTAACCTAATGCTTTCTGAATTTCTATGAACATCTACTATACCTCCTCTTCATACTACTACATCTGTTATCCCACGAACACAAACAGTTAAGGAATTCTGACCCCTGGATTTGCACAATAACATAAAAGTAAGTAAAAACCCATCAGCTGGTGAGCAACAGAGAGGTGAGGAGAAAGACTTGTAGCTCTGGAATTAGAATGACTGACTTTTTATTGCACCAGTGACTGGCTTTTTGTTTCACTTCCAGGGCAGTGTTTGCCCTAATAATACATTACTTAAAGGGCCAGTTTGTATCTGTTGCAAATGAGCTTAGCTCTGCTGATTTCACATGACATAATAGCTTACCCAGTTTGGAAATCTCACTAAAATGTATAACACACACCCATGTGTGTGTGTTTCTAAATGAGGAATTAATATAATAAACTATTTAAAAGCTGAAAATCTGGTAAGTTTTCCTTTATGGAAAAATATTACATTCAAGGTGAACATTAAACTTTATACAAGGCTCCAAGCTGAGTTTCCTCTGCTGTGTCTCTACAATGTCAGGAGTTCTTCTGCATGTTTAGGTTAAAACCAAGGAAAAAACTGTATGTGAATCACCCTGAAGGCATCTGAGATAAGACAGAGAGCTGTGAAGACCCAGACTTCAGGTAGCGCTCCAGTGCAGGCCAAAGACATAATCTGGCTAAAAAAAAATTAAATTGGAATGATCTGTGTATCGGGGGACAGATGACCGTACTGGAAACTGGTGTCTTGAAAGCCAGTATGTTCCAGGTTTCTCCTGCTTTCCTTCAGGTTTTATCTGTCTCTGTATTGTTAATTTGTTCCCATGATTACCTCCTTTCCCTGCAGCCAAAAAGTAGGTGAGGGGGAAGGAAAGTAGAAAAAAGATTTTTTTGCCTTCTCCATCTCTCTGTTCTCTTCGCTTTCTCTGTTCTCTTCCTCTTACCTTCTAAGTATTAAAAAGACAGATTATTCTCTGATTTCCCACATCAGCTCTTCCTCTAGTGTGAGGGATCTCTTGCTTTGCCCCTGTCCTACCATGACAGCCTCTAGGATGATACGTGGTTAAGATCCTGGAGTCCATTCCCCAGACAGGATAGAATATGGAGGGGAAAAACAAAGTAGAAATAATAGGGAATAAGGCCTATGATTGCTTTAAGTATAAGTTTCCTTAAAATCCCTTAAGGCATCTCCTCATGAACCATTCACCCCGTTTTAAAAGCAAGGTTCTATTTTTGACTTCTCTAATTTTTCAAAGCATCTTTCTGGAGCACCTGACTAACACACTGTAGAGACTTGGATACCCACAAGCTTTGACACCAATTCCAGACCCTTTGAACTTGCTTCTTAAAAATTCCATTTTTTATGACATTATTTTGAGTTTTAGTGATTATTAACTCTGGCCTTCCTTATCGTCAAGATAACATTGATATAATGCCGTTGTAAGCTTCCAAAACGGTCTGATTACATCTGTTTTTGTTTGCTGTACTGCATTATGCACACAAATAAGGAACGTGGGGGAATCTCTCCACATTTTCTGCAAAATCAGCAGAAGTGGTTGCCCTTATGAAGTGCCTGTACACATGCACACACCATGGGGAACAAATAGGAGGATTTAGAGGTCTGCATGCAGTTACAAAGCTATGGTCTTAGAAGGATCACAGAAATGTGGTGGGATAGCTCACACAACTGGAGCGTAAGCTGCCATCAATGTCACTCCTATCTGCAAGAGGGCCAGCAAGAAGACCCACGGAGCTACAGGCCAGCCAGTCTTACCTCAATCCCTAGGACTGTTATGGACCAAATCCTCCTGGAAGTTATTCCCAAACATATGAAGGACAAGAATGTGATTAGGGGTAGTCGGTATGAATTTATGAAATAGAAATCATGTCTGACCAGTTCAACGAAATTACTAGCTTGGTGGAAGAGGGGAAAGCAGTGAATGTTGTTTATCTTGACGTTAGTAAGGCTTTCAACACTGTCCCCTGTAACGTCCTCACAGACAAACTAACAAAATAGGGACTAGAAGAGTGGACACTGAGGTGGATTGAAAAACAGGTTGAACTGC
Source organism: Buceros rhinoceros silvestris (assembly GCF_000710305.1). Lineage (NCBI taxonomy): Eukaryota > Metazoa > Chordata > Aves > Bucerotiformes > Bucerotidae > Buceros > Buceros rhinoceros. Next base: position 2,520 of record NW_010418091.1, on the reverse strand, counting down.
TGGGCTCAAAGGAATGTGATTAATGGCTCAGAGACCCACTGTGGTCTACCCCAGGGGTCGATCCTGGGTCCAGTACTGTTTATCATCTTCATTAATCACCTGGACTATGGGACAGAGTGCACCTTCAGCAAATTTGTAGTCAGAGAAAAAACTGGGAGGATGCACCAGAGAGTTGTGCTTGCCTATCAACAGAAGGCCTTCAACAGAATTGAGAAATGGGCAAACAGGAACCTCATGAAGTTTGGTAAAAGTGCTGCAAAGTCCTAAAACTTTGGGGAGGAATAAACCCTTCTGCCAATACAGGCCAGGAGCCTACCGGCTGGAAAGCAGCTTTGTGAAAAAAGTCCTTGGGAGTATTGGTGGACATCAAGCTGACCATGAGGCAGTGATACGCCTTTGGAGCAAGGGTGGCAAACAGCTTCTTAGGCTGCATTAGGCAGAGTGTTGCTAGCAGGTCAAGGGAGGTGATCCTTCTACTGCTCAGCAGTAGAAAGCTGCTGATCCCCCACATATGGGTACTGGGGCCAGTTACTCTCTCCAGTACAAGATAAACAGGAAAAATACCAGAATAAATCGACTGAAGGGCCATTAAGATCATTGAGGGACTGGAGTATCTCTTGTATGAGGCTGAGAGAACTGGGATTGTTCAGCCTAGATCAAAGAAGGCTCAGGGAACCTGACGCAGGATAACAAACACCTCATGGGCATAGTATAGAAGTTAGTCAGACTCTTCTCCGTGATTCCCAGTGACAGGACAAGAGGGAATGGACACAAACTGAGATACAGGAAATTTCACTTAACATAACGAAAACACTTTTCTGCTGTGAGGGTAGGTCAAACTCCCCAAGAGGCTTCCCAGAGAGGCTGTGTAAAGTCCATCTTTGGAGATACGCAATACTTGCCAGGACACGGACCTGTGCAACTTACTCTGGTGAACTGTACTGAGCTGCAAGTTAGACTTAGACAATCTCCAGAGGTGCATTCATGCCTCAGCTGGTTGGAGTGAGTCTGTGATTCTATGAGACATGGAAGAGCCAAATTTACAAACAAGAGTAAATAGAATACATGAGCATTTTAGGGGTTTTTTGCTCACTCTTGCTCAAAAAAACCCAACCCAACCCAAACCAAACTAAAACAGAACACCAAAAAACCAAAGCTGAACAATTCACAAAACTTTTAATCCCTCTCCATTTCTGAAACAGATTTGCATTTTATTCTATTCATTCTGTAAGTGCTGGAAACCAGGGATTTTGAACAGAAGTACAGGTTGAGGGACACAGCATGATCGACACTGTAATCATTGTACTTTACTATAAAAACCGCTTTACTTTCTGCTTTTATTTTTCATATCTTTCTTCTTGTTTGCTCATGTCTAGCAGGGCTCCCTCGATGGCTCCAACCCTTTGCAGCATATTGGGAAGGACATAAAATATGAAGTAATACAGTCTTTGGGCTAATACATTTTCAGAAATGTTTCATGCCTCATTTCTCACGTAAATTCTTAGGTTGCATTCAGCCTTCAAAGTGTCATTCATATTCATGAAGAAAAAGGGCTGGTGTTCATTACTTTCACTGATAAGCTATAAGCACTGTCAGGCTTGCCCACTAGGGACTGCATCAGTGCCCCAGGGAAAGTGTATTCTCATGGTGTTCCTATCACGAGGACGTTGTGACGAAGAAATGGATTATAAGCAGATGATGAAAGTGTCTGTAGTCTTGTCTTTGCTTAGTTCTGAGGATCCTCCCGTTTTCTCTGCATTGTTAATCCAATTCAAACTCACACTCATGGGGCTCAACCCGCACCCAGGCAAAATGAGGCAAACTGAACAAGACTCTTTCTAGAAACGCATCAGTACACTTGCTCCTCAGCTGGGGGTTGCTGCTCAGCAAAGTATTCTGTGGCTTTCCAGCTCATGGAGAAGGGACATCCCAGATCTAGGATAAGACCCAAGCATGCCATGACGATGCATGGCTCTGCTACTGTATCGCATACACTGTGTGGTCTACAAGACGTTACAGAGTCCCAGATAACTAAGGAAATAAAGAAAGTTCAGTGCCAAATTTCAATGGCTGTCAGCTGGTGTATGTCACCCATTGCTTTCACATGCAGAGAGTACTGGGTTGAAAGACTGCTGAGCTCTCTATCCTTATTAAGCAACACAACACAAATTATGTTAATTCATCTTATTTATGTTGGATTTTTTAAAATGTATTTTATTTTTCTTACCATCTAGGTGATAAACTATGAGCAGTGGATTCCACCACAAGCTCACAATCCAAGTGCAGCTGGTAACAGTGAAATGGTGAGTTGCCATGAAAATTGTTTAATTTTTTCATCAGCAGCTAGCAGCCTGCAATAATACTCTGTTTGAGTAGGATTTCCTTTACCATATGTTGCTTCCCCAGAAGTTGAAAGATCTTTATTCATGTCCATGTTATTTATCCTGATAACTCATTATCTTTTATACAATATCTTATTACTGCACTGTGATTACAGAATCACAGAATCACAGAATCATC
>NW_010418090.1:8140-29089 GCF_000710305.1 Buceros rhinoceros silvestris | reverse complement strand
AACACACAACAAGATGGAAGAGAGGTAAAAAATAAACGACAGAGGCAGAAAAAGACCAAAGATTATGTGATTTGTTTTGGAGGATTTGAAACGTGGAAGAAAATAATAGGAGAAAAAAAAACACACTAAAAACCATATCTTAATACTTGCATTTGTCACATTTAGTGCCTCTACACCTGTAATAAGTTACCATCCAAATCAGCTAGGTAATATTTATAACTGCTTCAGCTTTGTTCTCAATAGCTGATCAAATACACATACATACAAACGGTCATATATATATAAAGGAGTGGCATGGCACCAACAGGCTAAGTATATGCATTAAACAGAAGTCCTCTAGAATTATAAATTAACTTCCATAGTGCAGAGCACATTCTAGAAATACTGTCTGAATATACCAGCACGTGGATTTCTTTCACTTGTCGCCACTAATATTCTTATGTTTTGCAGCAAAGTATAGCAACAGCTTTCACAAAACTGAAGAAGTTACTACTATCACAGATAGTTTGGTGTTATTTTCACTGGTTTTAATCATTAAGAGCATTACAAGCAGAAAATAAGACTATAAGACATAAGACTTGTAAGCAGAAAATAAGACCCTTTATTCCTTATTCCCTTAATAAGCAATCTAAAAACTCATAAACCTTTCCATCGAATTCCAGCAAGAGGCTCCCTCCCTGGTGGGATCTGTTTCCCCTCAGCCACATCAGAAAGGATACGACAAAGGAAAAAAAATCACTTACTTCAACACCATCTGGAAGGAGCTGTAGTTAAAAGTGTATCCACCAATCACCCACATGAATTTCCCGTGTAGAACTGCCTTATGGGAAGCCCGGCCCACAGAAGGGCTGAACGGCTTCACGTTTGGTAGAATCCAGTAAGACTCCGTGGAAGGGACGTTCAAAGAGCAGTCTGGACCTGTTTTGTAAACAAATGCACAGTTTGTACATACGATCTGCTCAACAGGAATGTTAAAGCCAATAAAGCAGCATCAGGGAGGCTTAATTACAGATGTCAGGATTGCTCATTCTGATAAAATACCACATACGCTTTTATGTTTAAAGGATGTTTAACGAAAAAAATTGACAAGGGATGTCAGTCAAACTGAAAGCGTTAGATTAGAACAAATATTAATGATCCATTTCTGCATTCCTCTCAGGAAACATTCTGTATGAGTCACAAATTGAAAGAAAGGTATATATTTTTAGACTCTATGTCTAAAATCTGTAACACAATATACACTGCACGTTACCGCTGGAAGAAAAACTACACTGTATTTGAAATAACCAGAGTAAGCCCATATCAAATCATATAATATTACAGTAAATTAAGTTGTAACATAGATTACATTACATTAAATCTCAGGAATAAAAATTTGCCCTTTGTCAATGTCATTCTGTATCACCCTTCAAGAGTAATACACAGCAGTAAAGCAGCATACAGTAAAGTGCTACATAAAAAGAACGATTTGAATATTTACATTTTATAACACTTTGTAGGTCATTCTATGAAGCTACCAAAACCCACAACTATATATTATTTTAGAATGTATTTTAGCCAGTATCTTTTGCTAAATAAGGAAAAGTCAGCAAAATGCATAATTAAGTTATAGGACTATTAAAATAACGAAGAGCAAAAATATTTTTCATTTGTTCTGAAATAACCCAGATGTAATCTCTTCATCATTAGTTTATGTAAGAACTTTAAAGTATCATTATTTAAAACTTGACTGTATTCAGAACCCTGCTTAAAGAGATAGGATATGGACTATTTGCCTCTCGTCAGTGACTGTACGTCATTATTGACTGGCTTTATTTCCAGATGGAGAACACTGAATTTTTAGGACACCAATGTGCTCCACTTTAAGCATCATCAATCATGGAACTGAAGTTCTTGTCATCAGTGACGGCACACAGATGTTGTGCGACAGCTACATTATTCCTGTAATTGGATGCTGATACTATAAGCAATGTCATGTCCCCCTCAGTCTGCTTAACTGGGATAAAGCCTTCCCTCAATCTACTGGACATTACTAAAAACCAAAGCTGCTGAAGTCAGACTAAGCATAGCCTTCTTTGGCGACTCAGGGATAGCATGCTAAAAAAAGATAAAAACAAACAAGAAAACCACAAAAAGCAAACACACAGGAAAAAAAACCCAAACAAAAACAGTCTGCATCCCAACTGTCACACATCACCAACTTTTTTAAAAGATTCCTCTTAAGATCTGGAAAACTACTGGCCTGCTATGCTTCTGTTTCATCCAGAAACTGTATGAATGAACAGAACTAGTCAATAGATGGGTAATTGCCATCTACTCTTAAAAACCACTACAGCTTTCAAAAAGAAGGCCTGTCTTCCAAACCTATTAAAATTTTAAGAAATCAAGATGGGGTGAGCCAATTGATACAGCAACATGGATTTTTCACAAGGCTTTTAACAAAACCCCTCACCAAAGACTTAAGGAAACTTGACAGCTGTAGCAAGAGAATCAAGGCATTTGCATGGCTAAAATAATTGACTGCAAGTTATAGCAAGAAATAGTAGACAGGAGTAAATGGCTACTTCTTTAAGGAAAGGAGGTCACCTGTGGAGTCCCACAAGGATTTCTGCTGGTACCCATGGTATTCAGCTAAATAAATAATTTACATCAAGTTCCTAAAATAAGCTATGTTATCTGGAGGGGCAGGGATTACATTTTTCCATTTTTCAGGCAACATGTTACAATTACTTCTCACACACAACCACCAGGCATCTAATCTGTTTCTAACCAGTCGTCAGCTTCTCCTAGCACTCTATAGAATGATGTCCACTTGTATCCAAATTACCTTCCATTCATTAAGTGATGGAGACACTCAGTTCCCATTGTTCATTATCCCTTCTACTCAGAAAAGATTAATGGAATTTGAATGAGGTATAATGAGAGTATGAACAATTCAGTATATTATTTCTTAAGTATTAATAATAGATACAGTAAAAGAACTGTTATCTCAGCAAGATTCTGATTGGTAAATCACTGGAGGAAACAATTTGAATCTAAAAGTGCTTCAAATAAACAATTTATTAAGTATTCCTTGGTCAGGGAGGACTTTAGAATTATGAAAACGATGCCTCCAGTCAGAAGAAGAAAACACATTTAGGTCTTTTATTACCGCTACCATTCTTGCACAGATGTAGTGGTCAGCAGTGTCCCCTAGTGGCAAATAATGAACGAAACACACAAACTACTTGCATACCAAATGACCTGAGATTTTCACTTCTGGAGACTGGGAATCACAAGAACACATATAGCAAATCCAAAATATATTTAGATGGCATTGACTACATTAAAATGAGCACAAGCAAAACCTTTTAATACAAAGTTAACATTGCAAGAATTTTAACAATACTGTTAACCAGATGAGTGACTGACAGAATGTGACGGATAACCTTCTCACAGCCTCCTGCTGGAGGAGGGACATGGTCTAAAGAGACACGCCTGAACTCAGGAGTTTCAAAGCAGCAGGTTTTCTTCAAAGACCACATCAATACCTTGTGCATCACACACACACATGCATTAATGTGAGGTCAGCTGACACTGTCACCAAAGAGGCACCCCTGGCCTCCCCTCACTGCTTACTCTTCAGCTATCATCGGTTCTGCCCTCAGTTTTCACATGGCTGCACCATGAACCAGACACGGGAACACATCCAGGTTAAATCTCACTTATTTTTAGCCAGAATGCTTTTCAACTGGCTGTGTTCCCTTGTATGCTTCACCTTGCCCACACAGGCATGCTTGTGCCAACACGAGGAACACTGCGTGGCCAGGACTGCCTCTGTAGTGAAAGACTAGAACAATTCATGGAGTTATCACAGATTGTACGGACCAGGACAAAAACAGAGTATATATTTGAAGTAACCTAAAGTAGAATAATACTGACTTTTTCTGAATCATCATTTAAACAGCAAATGCTTTTGTCTGGCTATTGCCTTAAAGGCAAGGTAAATGTAGGACTTGTAAATATCATTTACAGATTTTGCAACTTAAATACATATTCCATGAAATAACACCATTATCTCAGCATAAATACATTTTCTCTTCAAAAACTCCACATTCACTAAATACATGCCTTTTGTGCAGAGAGCACTACAGCTGCAGAACAAAGATAATAAAAAGTTTTCTTATTTTCTATGCAAATATTTTTCTCCATTTAGTTAAAATTGGATTTCTTATCTTCCTAATGTGACACTTGATCCACTGGGGGGAAAAAAAGCTTTAGAAACAGCAAATTCATAAACCTGAATAGGAAGTCAATTATATTATCCTCAAAGGCAGGAAAAAATTCTATAGGTTTAAAAAAGTTATTTACCCACACAAGAGAAAGAAACTGATTTCTATTTATTGAGGAGTTTCATGAACTGCCAAAGTAACAATCTGTTCCAGTAGTTCAACTCATAAGATCAATTTCTACCTAATGAGATAACATCACCCACTATCTTCAACCCTAATCTTTTCCTTTGCGATCACAGAAAAAACAAACCAGAAGTATTGATACATTGAACATAAATGTCACAGTCCTGTTTTTCCTACAATTTAATCAAAGCATTTAAATAAAGTATTTATTCTGTAATTGTTTGATATCACTGAGTTGAGAATTATTGCATTAACATAATCTTTCAACCACCACAAATACCAACCCAATACTACTATTGTCAAGCACCCCAATCATATGATAATGAATTTGAGATTATGAAAAAGATTTGAGAAAAGAGAATGCATCTGAACATACTTTCAATAAAAATTCTATTGGAAGGTTTAACAAACGGTAAATCACCTTTCTTACAGGAAAGCGGTAACAACTACGTAACAACCTCAAAGTTGCTGCGTAAATGAAAAGATAAATGCTGTTCAAGAATGGCTCACCAGCATTCTAGTAGCAGGTGTATTCATGTGCCCCTATAGTGCCACTGCGCAGCTCCACAACATCCATATGGGACGTAATTATTTCCCCCCTACTGCAGATAGTCTTGGCTCCTACATAACAGTAGGCAGAGAGATCCTGGACAGGTCTCCTGCTAACGCAGCACAGTAGCAAGCTATGCCAGGACTCGGTCTCCTCCATGAATGAAACAGTTGAAATCCTAACGCACACAAGCTGATGCACTTCTTGAAATGCCATCTGGTTCCTATTATTCAGCCAGAAGAGTGGATCATCCAACAGCTATCTGGCTGTCCTCGTGGAATCTGCAGGGTCAGGCTGAGCAGGCTGAGCTGTCTGTCATCAGCGTGTACCTCAACAGCACCCTTTAACTGTTTGACTTCAGATCTCAAACTCAAGATCTGCTAGGCTGGTACAAACCTGGGGGTGCTGGTCAACGGCCAGCTGAACATGAGCCAGCAGTGTGCCCAGGTGGCCAAGAAGCCAACAGCATCCTGGCTTGTATCAGCAATAGTGTGGCCAGCAGGAGCAGGGAAGTGATTGTCCCCCTGTACTCGGCACTGGTGAAGCTGCTTGAGTACTGTGTCCAGTTTTGGGCCTCTCACTACAAGAAGGACAGTGAGGTGCTGGAGCATGTCCAGAGGAGGGCAATGAAGCTGGTGAAGGGTCTTATGAGGAACGGTTGAGAGAACTGGGGTTGTTTAGTCTGGGCAAAAGGAGACTCGGGGAGACCTCATCACTCTCTACAACTACTTGAAAGGAAGTGGCAGCAAAGTTGGGGTCGGTCTCTTCTCTCATTTAGCAAGTGATAGGACAACAGGAAACAACCTCAAGTGGTGCAGGAGAGTTCAGGTTGGATATCAGCAAAAGAGTCTTTACAGAGAGGGTGGTCAGGCCTTAGAACAGGCTGCGCAGGGAGGTCATGGAGTCCCCATCCCTGGAAGCGTTCAAAAGACGTGTAGATGTGGCACTGAGAAACTTGGTCTAGGGACCCTGGCAGCGCAGGCTGAACAGTTGGACTCAATGATCTCAAGGGTCTCTTCCAACCAAATGATTCTGAATAATAAAGCCTGATGCCACCACAGTCTTTACTGCGATCACGTTGCATGGAAAGCTTTCCTAGTCTTTAATAATTGAGCAGAAGTATAGCTCTTTGACAGATGCTGCAAAGGAATTGTCATCTTAAAAAGGTTTTGCTTCTTACTCTTGAAAAGAAGCAGGGACTCCTCTGATTAGCCTTAGCTGACAGTACCCACTGGACTGGAGATTTTGAGACTCCATGCTAACACCAGCAGGATATTGAGCTCTAGTATCTCTGCTAACAACTTTCAGAAAACTCCACAGCTCTAATAGTTAAAAGCCTCCTTCTAGTTTTCAGACTTAGATGGACTGATGGCCTGTGTACCTGTGTTCTTCTACCAGTGCTAATTTCACTGCACTTAAAGAGCCAGTCTGTCTGTACACCCCACAAACGTGGACGAACAGCAACATCATTCTCTCCCAGCCTTCACTTTACTAGTTTAAACAAACCTTGCTCTGTTAGTATCTTCCCTAGCCCTGACAATCCTAACAGTTCTCCCTTTGAGCCCATTTCAGTTTGTATTCATAAAAGTATAGTATGAAAATCAAAGTAGAGTACTAACATTTTCTTTAACTGTAGATTCTGTGACTGATCATTCTACTAGTGTACTTGATACTTTACAGCCTATAGTTTGTAGACTATATAAAATTAAGAATATTAACTAGTTCATATTCTAATTGAGATAGACAAGCAAGGTTTCTCCCATGTCACCTTCCACACCTCATTAGTATTAAGATTTTATAATCTTGTACGAATTTACAATTTTTACTGAATTACAACCCACACATTACTTGAATCCTTTTTTACAGTATGTTCTGGTCCTGGTTCATATTTAAAGTAACTCTCACCTCTGTATTAGCAGATTTCATTAGCAGTCTTGCAAACAGACTATAAAAATTAAGTAACAAGATCAGTCCCAAGGTCAGTTTTTAAGCAGCACTGATACCTCTGCACCCTAAGTTACCTGTTCAGCACATCCACTCACACTATGCAGTTAAGCTGTGTTCTCCTCATTGTTCCCTTAGATATTCCCTGATGTCTTCAGGATCAATGGCTTCCTATCATCAAATGCTGGGATTCAGTTGAGATATATTGCACTTTGTCATTTTTCTTACAAATTATTTTAGCATGAAGTACACTGACAAATTACACATCTCAACTTTCGCTATTAAAACCACCACATATCTAATTATTTCTTTCCTCAAATTACAGTCTAGAACTTTACACACTGCAGGAATCAAGCTAACAAGTTTTGAGCTGCCTGAATCACATTCATCCCATTCTTAAATAAAGGTGCTACAGATAGTCAACTAAATTTAGTATCTTCCCTTATCAGAGGTATCATCACGATCTACTACCTTGTGTTCAGGACATAGTATGTCACTTGTTCATTAGTTTAATTAAGTGTTTGCTTGTTCTCCCTTGCTACATTTCTGTGCGTGCATTTCAAATTAATATTTAGAAGGTCATAGATTAATTTTAAATTGATTCCATTTTTCATTCACAAGTAGTAGGGGGCTCCCTTACTAAATCTCTGCCTAACTGTACATACAGAGCATTATCAACCACTTTAACGCAGCCAAATATTTGTTGAAACGAATCCAATAAATTCTACTAAACTTCCTTTCACTAACCATCAGACAACACAAAGGGATTTACAAACGAAGTTGGCTCTTCGTTTACCTGCAATGTTCATTCTTTTACAATAGAGATACTTAATTTTCAGACACTAAATTTCTAATTATGATACCTATATTGTTTGCAAATTGCACAAAGTCCTCCAAGGATGCTTGACAAATTCTTACATTCAATCTGAATATAAAACCGAAGAACGTGTTTACAGCATATATGAAATAACTGTTGATGTTAAGCCAATTCCGTCCTATGAATTCTGTAAACACAAACCTTCCCCAGACAACTCTTGTTACTATGACACATATAATGAAATCTACAAATGTGGAGTGCAGAAACTAGATTTCAACTTAAAACTGGGGGAGGAAAGGATTCCTTCACTTTGTGGTTTTATGTGCATATATACTATTAATGTACATACATTTAACAGGACATCTCCCAGATCATAAAACTGCAGTTTCTTTTAACTGAATCAATACTTGTCCAGGAGAAAACCTGAAACGTGGAATCCAGACAAAGAGGGCATTGAGAAGAGCTACAAGACACCTGCTTCTATTTTTTTATTCCTTCCAAAAACAGGTTTGTCCCAAAGAAATGTTACATCATAGGTCTTCTTCCTCTTCTCTTCAAATACGTAGTCATACTCTCTGTTCAAGAATACTCAGGCACAACAGGCCCCTCAGCATTTGGCACAAGCTCATTCCAGTGCTATATTTCAATTGCCACCACCTGAGCTCACCCAAGCTGGCCATAACCCAAGCTCATGTTAGAATAAATGCCATAGTAGCGAGCAAGGCAAAACACTGAATTCACACTGCAATAGTCATAACATTCCTTTTATACTTTCATTGTTTACTTTTCTCCTTACAAAAAGGCTCATTTTTTCCCTAGAGAGATGTTATAAAATTCAAGCTGCCTGAATTGCTAATAGATGTACTTCAAAGTTAATTAGTTTAATTTTAGAATCTGGTCTTCCACAACATCTCTATTTGCCACAAGCAGATCTGTAGGGAGAAACAAGAACCCAATTCCAGAACTTTTATTGCTGTTTTAGCTTTGGACTAGATTTTATCCCTAGGACTCAATTCCTGTTTGTGGCTTGTGTGAATTATGTGCAACCCTGGAGCTCCTCTTCTGGTGTAGTTTCATCTGAAAGGAATGCAGTTTCTATGTTTTCAAACCACCTCACGATGCAATCCAAACCACAGCCCACAAGGAGGATCACATTTGCTTTGAAGGTACCCTACTGATTCTCTTAAAGAGTAACGTAAACATGCCCTGTAATTCCTCCCTGGCAGATCCCCTTTTTGCCTGCAGTACTGACGGTCAATGTCAAAGCGCTAGTAAAGTTTCTCTTAAATCAAATCAATTCTTCAATCTCCACCCACCCACCCCCTGTCTGCACCCAGAACAAAAAGCGCCAGCACCAAGAGCATCCCCACATTACAGAATCATCATCATCATCCAGCCGGAAGAGACCTCAAAGATCATCGAGTCCAACCGCTACCCTTACACTGCCAGGGTCCCTACACCATGTCCCTCAACACCAGATCCACACGATTTTTAAACACTTCCAGGGATGGGGACTCCGCCACCTCCCTAGGCAACCCGTTCCAATGCTTAATAACCCGCACTGTAAAGAATTTTTTCCTAATATCCAACCTGAACCTCCCCTGGCAAGGGGGCAAGGCAGAGGAAGTACACAGTGGCTGTGCAGGAGCTCTCAGCAAGGACTCCCAATAAGCATTAGCCAATATGAACTCCTTAATCCCCCCATCCCAAGATTTTTGCCTAGCGAGCATATCAGTGCTGTGCTGTGTCCTGAGTTCTTCCTGGTATTTACACCCTTCCCTAAAGTGCTGATCCCCAAACGGGGCACTACACTCCAATGTTATCTCTGAAATCTCTAACACAGAGGAAGGGTCACATGTGAAAATTATCACCTACAGTGTTTACAAGTCTTCTAACAACCACTGCTTTCTGAAAGACCCTTTCCTTTTCTGTCACAGCCTGCAGTCTTTATTCCCAGGTCACTTTAAGTAATATTAAGACAATTTTCTAAATTACAACTTTGAGCTGGATGATTCATAGCTCTTTGAAATGAAACTATCTTCCTTTATTTAACACAGTGAATCTTACTGTCTTATCCTGGAAGGTGATCCTGCCACTCTGCTCTGGTGAGACCTCACCTGCTGTGCTGCATCCAGCTCTGGAGTCCTCAGCACAGGAAGGATGTGGACTTGTTGGAACGGGTCCAGAGGAGGCCACAAAAATGTTAAGATGGCTGGAACACATCTGCTGCGAGGACAGGCTGAGAGAGCTGGGGTTGCTTTGGGAGAAGAGAAGGCTCCAGGGAGACCTTATTATAGCCTCTCAGTACTTAAAGGGGGCCTATAAGAAATATGGGGACAATCTTTTTAGCAGGGACTGTTGCAACAGGACAAGGGGTTATAGTTCTAAACTAAAAGAAGGGAGATTTAGATGAGATAGAAGGAAATCTTTTACAATGAGGGTGTTAAAACACTAACACAGGTTGCCCCGAGAGGTGGTAGATGCTCCATCCCTGGAAACATTCCAGGTCAGGTTGGACAGGGCTCTGAGCAACCTGACCTAGTTCAAGATGTCCCTGCTCACTGCAGGGGGGTTGGACACCTTTAAAGGTGTCTTCCAACCCAAAGCATTCTGTGATTTTGTCACCTGAGAATTGTACCTCAAAAAACATATATGTAATCAAGATTTTATAAAAATGTCGTTTAACATCAGACAAAACCTGGTCACTGTTAAATTCTCCAATTAAGCACTTGGCTACTGCATATTTCACAGGTAGATAGTTGTGGCAGGCTGTTTATTTCATTTAAATGGTATTAAATCATGCTCCATGAAGAAAACAAAGAACATCTCTATCCACAAGACCTGTATTATTACTTTCTAAAAGCATAAAACACATCCCTGGTAGTAGCAGTGGTAGCAGTATTTTCAGCATATCCAAAGATATTCCACTTAACCCTTATAAAAACATCACCCTGAAATTTTAAACCCCTTACAGACATTGATGGATTTGATATCTCCTCTGCTCATTTACAGCCAGAGACAATCCAAGACACAGTGTTCCTAGTATCAAAGAATTTGCTGCCTTTAAAGATGTATTCGGCAAAAGGTAACATCTTTCTATAAACTATCTTTTTCAACTTCCAAAACAGGTCAAATAGTGCAAGAGCCACCAATTTTGTCTCACTCATGTCCCCATTTCTTTTTCATCTGTGTCTAGTGAAGAAAAAAAGAGCACAAGCTGGTAGTTTTAAGGCAACTTTTTTTCCTCCCCGAATTTTTTGTTAAATGCACCTTTTATTAAAAATAAAATTAATAGATTTGCTTTATAAGTCTAAAAGTTTTGTATTGCCATGGTTTTATTCTGTATTTACATAACTAGCAGCCAACTACAAATATCTACAAGATCGTTCTTCCACAAAATTTAATAACGGGAAGAACCTACTTTCTACTCAAAACTATTATTGTATCCCGAAGAAAGTGTTCTCTTCTCAGAACACTTGTTTTAAATGTGGAATTTTCTTCAGCGATGCTCCTTCCACAGCATCCACAAGATGTCGCCATTGTAAAACAAACCCCATGTACTATAAATTATTAAATACTTGTTCTGAACCATGAATTTTACTTATTGCACATCTCAATCAATTCAGTATAATGATGTTTTTAAAAATTATACATACTCAAAAAAACGTGGAAAAAACCCAAAAATGTCTTCAAAAACGTAGAAATGAAGACCCTACTTTAGCTACTTGCTTTGAATTACCGAACACAAGAAAAACTTGCCAGGCAGCAAGAGTAGCAAGATAAGTAAAAGCATTTATATGCCATGCTGAAATCACAACCTATATAGAAGATACCATCAGTTTAGCATATAGAGTATGTAGATGCAAAATAAATAAATAAACAAACAGAACAGAGAAGCAAGTAGTTTTCCAGAGAGCTTGTAGAAAGTTTGGTATTGTTTTGTATTTAGTAAGGGAAAACAATTATTTATCCAAGTCAGCTCACCTGTCACAGAAAAAAAAATTAAAGTCTATGTAGATTCAGTGAAAATCCAAAGCCAATCATCCCTATATAATCCTACTCACTGCAGGAAAGCTCGTATGCGCATGAAAAGAAGGTATTAACAGTTAGACTTAATTTTATTTCATGTTCAAAACTCATATTGAAGATTATAGCACTGTAAATGAAGGTATAGCCTACAAAGTGTTTCCGGAGACTTGTGACTTTTCCCCCGTTGTACACAGCGATCTGAAATGGCAAGGGTCATATTCTTGCTGCTAGTTCTAATCACAACTTCCTTACAGAGATTAAGCCTTTGGGATCTTTCTTGGGCACTAGCATCATGAAAGGTTCTAATGGACTCAGTGACAAGTCTGCGCTGCCTCCATTCAGTGACCATATTGCTCTTCCACTTCCTTTCTGTGAGTGCACTGACTGCCTTTTAATGAATGACTGCATCCATTATTAAGAAGAGAAATGCATTCAATCTCATGGTGTCTTTGGTCTAATAGGTGTGACAGCTGACAGGAGTAAAGTAGTCATTTCCTTTGACGTGCAAAAAGAAACAGCAATAAAACGAAAGGAGAGGCAGGAAGTAATGGGAAGAAAGTGTATCAGCTAAATAACCTGGAGGTATTTTAATATTTCCTTCAAGAGAAGAATGGCAATTTCAACGCATAGCAAGCTAATCCAATTGAGACTTCTAATAGCAGTGGTAAAAGATATAGAGAAAAAATTCACAACATCTAACAATTATAGTAAGTGAATTAAACATTTAGGATCTTAAATAATTGATCCTTAACAAGAAACAATTTTTTATGGTACTGGGAGTAAAAGTACAGCAAATGTTTACAGTACATCCATTACTCTGCAGTATGTTTCCACACAGACATTCATGTACCATTGCAACCAATCAGCTTACCTTTCTTTTTTCATTGAGACCTTGTAAAGTAACACGCAATGAGAAACCAGACAGTGAACATTTACTTCAGGAAGCACTAAAGATATGATGTAATGATGTGACACTGAGAAAGAAGAAAATCCCATCTATCTAGATATTAAATAGTATAGGAAATTAGGCTATGGAGGAACTCCAAATTCAGAAGTGCTCATGACTCTTGAGTAATTACTGTCTTTTTTTTTTCAAATTAATGATCCAAAAAGAAGAATGTCCCCCCACTAGAAAGTTTATGTCAGTTATTTCCACAGTATCTTCAGACAGAAAATACCAAAGCTTTTTATGGCCTTCAAGTACACACATCTAGGGTCACACGAAAATTTACTCCAGAAATTATTTTTTCAGCTATGTTTATCCTTTAAAGATACTAATATGCACACTAGATAGGATGCATTAAATACAGTTCTTAAAATATTAATTTGATTCCAACTAACAAAACATCACCTTGCCAGCTATCGTTGCAGACGCACAGCTTCTCGCCTGTCAAATCGCAGTATCCATGATCTGGACTGCCACAGTTGGCTTTACAGTATGGAATATCACAGGCTTCTCCTTTCCAGTACTTGTCACACTCACAGTATACCCGGCTCGGTAGGGACACACTGGTCGTACACTTTCCATGTTCTGAGCAGTTATTAGGACAAGAATTAATTCTGAAAAACGTAAAATAAGGAAAATAAGCCTAGAGTTAATGATAGCACTTTTCTTACAGAATTCCAACAGAATTTGCTGAAGTACCTTTTTTTTAGGAAAATTTCTATGTACTAACACAAGTTTACTGATGATTTTACAGTCAAATGAGCTGAAAAGGTGTTCATCCAGGCTTACATACAAAGTCTGTGATGCAGTCAGGATCACAAATATCTTTTAATTTAACAGAAAGTATCGACATGAAACAGGAGAGGCCTTGCCTGGAGAGATCACCATCTATTTTTTCCTGTGTTCCAGTATCAGCACTCTAGTCAGTCCCTTCAATGCTTACCACCATCCAGAAACAGCCACACTGGAAGTGACTGTGAGCAGTAACCCTTAAACTCTCCAACACAGGCACACAGTTAAAGGGTTTTCCGGAGCAGCTTTGGTCCATGCTATGGAACAGTATGTCTAATACCCCAAGGGGAATACAAGTGGAAAAAACACAAGGCAGCTAATATCCTGGAACTACTTACAGGTAGCAGCACTACATGCTTTGAATCCTTAAGAACAGAACCACCTTAAACTTGCGTCCTTAACTCTGCAGCCAGAAATGCTGAATGAGGCAAGATTAGGCTGGAGGAAGTCTGTGACTGTTATGGGAGTTACCATTCCTGTGATACACCCTACCAAACACTGACATCACAGGCAACTGGATTGCAAAATTATGCACACTGGTTCCAGAAATGCAGACAATTCCTTGGAGATGAGGAGGGAAGAAGCATATTGAAGTATGTGGGTCCAAGAGTTTCCACAAACAATCTCAGGCAGTATGTGCCTCATGGTGTCCAAAAGGATTCGAAACCTTCTTCAATGACTCACAGGAAAGGGCTGGGCTGAAACTCAGAACCAACTGTTACTACAAACTTGTGAGATCATCATGCAGTCTGCTCCCTGAAGATGTGAGTGCTGGACACCATTCATAGCCTTCTTTGCTCTTACCAAAGGAAGAGAAAACTGAGAAAGTTAGTGACGAATTATGCAAGGCTGGCCTTTGGTCGAACGTAGTTGTGGTAGGACAGTTAGGAGATGTGTTTTCAATTTCACACTTCAGAGGACTAATTCTCTTACACTACCAAAAAAACCAATATTTCACTTATGAACTGCAAATATCTTGAGGGTTTTGCCTACTACCACACATGGCATTACAATCATCGATGGCACTAACTGCTGTGTGCTACAGCTGAGAGGAACCTCTCCCTGTGACTTTGTAGGGAGAGCATCCTGCAGGAAGGTGGATAGTTAAGTCTTTCCAGCAACAGAGACACCAGTTTAAAGGCAGGCATTTTCTCACTCTGACAGGTTCATTAAGGATTCAAACAGAATGAGAAAAACTGCAGAGTTGGAAGCAGGTTGCCTGACTCCAACAAACACAAAATTTACTCAGAGTTCTGGAGTAACTACTGTTTGCAACTGGCACATCCTTTTAGTAACCCACGCTGTCTCTTCCTCAAAGTAAAGCAATACAAGTCCATCAAAATGAAGTCAAAGATGAAGTTAAAAACTGCTTGGGAGATACCAATCCCAGGAGGAAAGAGGGTCACAGAAGCAGGTGCAACAGATCACTGACAGAACAACAATTAACGCAGCCATAAAAAACAGTTGTATGTACTACCAGCATAAAAAGAGTTACTTTGGTTCACGAGGGAAAAAAGTAGTTTAAATGAAAGTATCCATTGCAATAGAAGAAACAGGAGAACAGAGTAATTAAAATGTTGTGGATTATATAGGTAATGGAATTAAAAACTCGGGGTTTAATTTATTTTAAATCTTCCAAAAAATTAGGTAATGATATGTGGCATACACTATATTACCTAGTCATAAAAATTTGCAGAGCACATACTCTCATTTCTTAAGAATGCCGTGTCATACTGCCATTTGCTCCCAAGAGAAACAAAAAAGTTAAATAAAAGCTTCGGAGATTACTGTAATTAGATACATTTTTCAGTTGAGAAGTCTGCCAGGTGATTGCACTCTACTGATGTCAACTGACAAAAATACCCAGTCTTACAGACTGCCATTTCCAACACAACATATTGAGTGAGGTTTCACAAACTCTGAATAGCTATTTACTACCTGGTAAAAGGTAGGCAAACTGCTGCAAATTACAGAAACAATCTTTCAATAGAGAATTTAAAAAGAAATTCTGCCAAAAGTAAAACTACAGTCAGAAGCACAAATAGGAATTTTAAATTAATAAAGAATGTAACAAAAATATTGCATCTACTTCCACATTTGAAGTGAAGTGCTGGACACCACATGCCAAAAATTGGTATTTCAGAATCTGAAGGAATTGAAAGAAAGGAACAAGAACATCTTTGATAAGGGAACAACTATCAGAAGAAGAAACAGGTCCAACAAGCAATGCCCTCTTGAACTAAAGCATCCCGTACGAAGACAAATCATATGTGTCACAAGCACGCTGAAATGAGACAGAAGCTGCAATCAACGGCTGGTGCATATAAGAAGGAAAAGGCTCCATCTTTAAAGGTGCTGACACAGAAAAGCAGTCTGGAGGAAACCAAGCATAACACCAGACCATACGTTCCCATCAGAGAAACAGTCCAAGAACTATGAAGGCAGAAAGCAGACTGAGATGGACACTAGAAAGAGGAAGTACAGAAGAAGTTGAGAAGAAATGAAATAAACCACTTGTGGGTGGCACTAAAAAATGAAAGTAGGACTTTGGCAAAGGTTTCAAAAGCCATGGAAGTACATTCAGCAAGAAAAAAAAAAAAAATCGAACAGATGATCCTGGTTCAAGAGAAGTGAATTGACATGACAGCAGATATAATCTCCCTTCTATTCCACAGGACAACTACATGTGTTGGATAAACACTGGGAGGGATACACTCTACTTTCATACCGCATACGAAAAATATACTCTTGGAATGGCCATGTGGCTTCACCTAGAACAATACACTTTGTCATATTTTCTTTTCTTTTTAAAAAACACCCTAGTACCTTAATGACAAGTCATTACAACTCCAACTCCCTCGTTTTAGAAACATACCACAAAGTATAACTCCTACACTACTAATAAAATCAATAGCTAAACACTTTCTCTGGGTTTGTCATTCTTCTGACAGAATTCATAGGCTAATTAACAAATACTTCTTAAAAAATACTTACGAGTAAAAAATATTAAATCCAGTTAGGTTATAAGCAGCATCACTAAAAAAGTGTAGCAATGCATAGCCAGATGTAGTAACTACTTCAGGAACAGTTTCATTTCCACGCACTTCAGGGACTATTAGACCACTGGAAAAGAAAATGAGAATCATGTCTTTAATAAGTCTTTGGGTGTTAGCTTTAATTACATGGACAAGATAACTCAAATCTCATTTAAAAACTTGTTTTTAAAAAATAAATGATAAAATGCATATAAAACTTGTCCATGTCTCTGCAAAGTAAGGTGGGGTTTTCCAGGAAAACAAAGCAAAGAACCTCCTCCCTCACACACTAAGGTAAAATTTCACATCAGATTATTCTAAGGGTCCATTCATTGTCAAGATAATTTTTTTTAATTTATTTTGTTTTAACTTTGAAAAAATATCCTTCAGACAGGTGTTTAACATGAATTCTATTTCCACCTAATAATATAAACTTCTAAAGGTGCAGCTATTAAATAATTTCAAATCTGGAAAGTATGAAAAATTAAGTAACTCCCACAAAAAGGCAATTTGCAACAGCAAACAAAATACTTTTTAAAGCTTCAGAAACATGTTAACATGTCAGTCTTAAATAAAAACTGAAGTAGGAAAAATAATAGATTAAAATACTGAGAAAAAAGATCACCTACATAAACCAGTCCCACATCACAAATATAAATCTAAAGTTAGAGGCATGCCAAGGAAAACACTAATAATCAATAACCTGAAAGACGTTTCAGGCAGAGAACACGGGAAGAGGAACCTCCTCTTTCCTTCCATTCATGCTACAAGTCAGGCTCCTAATAATAGCTGGACACATTTAACAACTACAGCTTTGGGGCGGAAAAAAAGCCAAACAAGTATATAACAATTCAGAGGAATTCAGAAAGAAGGTGGTGTAGATCGGTATAGTCGGGCAGGAAGAGGTTGTTCTCATCATAACACAAATTGGAAGTAAAATTCCTGCCTCACAGAGCACTTGTGTGTATATATGCTAAAAAGAATCTGGTTTGTCAGTTTATTCAATGTTTCAGGTGTTTTTTTTTTTTAATACAGCTTTGCACTCAGTGGACATCCCAAGATAAAACTTTCACTGACTCCAAGGGATCAGGATCCTGTGCCTTCTCCCTAGTAAACTATGGCACACTTGCACAGAACATTCTTTCTGGAATGTTTCCCAAAATTTTAATGGAAGAGCAGGAACAAACCAACTAACACATTTTAGCCAAGTCCAGGAAGAGAGAAAACAAGTGTTAAAATTCATATGCCCTGCTTTTTCTCTCTTGCACACACAGAAAATGCCGTGCATTGGCCTATTTCTTTACCTCAACAGTTTATCGTCATTTCAAAGGTAAATAATTAGTTTCTAGTCAGTATTAGTTGCTATGCTCATTTATTGCTGTTGACTATTTCTAAGCCTTGCTACAAAGTAGTACTATGATCCTAAACAACAACTATTCACCTGAAATAAAGATTTAGTTGAATAAATTCTCATAAGCTAATGATAACAAGAAAACGGAAGGAAATTCCATCATTTCAGTTGACAGTAAATTTGAGCTCTCCTCCAGGACTTCAAAGAAATAGATAGTTTTACCCTCTAGAACTTAGTCACAGTCATGTCCAGTTTAGTAATCCAAAATCAGTGCACAAGATAGCCTTTGTATCAAATGCTCTGAACACATCTTTTCACTCTTCATACAGAAATGCGACTTTTTTTTTTTTTTTTTTTTTTTTTTTTTTTTTTTACATCTTACACATAGCATAACAATGCCTGAGTCACAGATTGCAATTGTCCCTCAAGCAGGGTCAGATACTGAAGCTATTGGCCAGTGCCATGTTTAATGCACAAACTTAGAATTCACTATTGGAAGCCTACGGGAAAATACATTTCTGATTGCCTGTATATAATAATGAGAATTCCATGCAATGTCAGCCACGTAATGGATTTCTGCTATGATCACCTAACCAAAAAAGCAGTGTTTTGCAATCTATTCTAATATAACTTTACACACATGCTCCCATGACGCTAACAAAAGACAGCAAGCTACTCAAATTAAAGCCTCTAATGTTATTTTTTTAATCTCAAACTAAAAATATCCATACACGACTACTTGGACTAAAAGACTAACAAATGTACTCACCTAAACACAGCTATTAAAGGTGCATATATTGAATCTCCATCATATACATACATATGGTCCCAACTACATTCTGTGGCAAAGTGATTAAATCTTAATCTTAGTATTGCATTTGGGCTGAAAAAAAGAAAAATACGTAAAACATTATCACAGAAGTATTTGGCTCTTAAGATAAAGAACTTACAGCAAAATTGATCATGCCAGAATAACCCTATTAAAACATTTTGAATACTAACTAAACATTTCAAAGTTAAATTACAAAGTTCAGGGCAAGCAAATATTTCACTTAGATAACTTTAAAAATAACATCTTCAGTTCAAGTCTAGTAAGTCCCTTGTTAACCTTAGGGATTAAGTTCACAAGGTTTTATTAGTGTTTAGAACCTTGAACTGAGAGCAATTAAAATACCCCCTTTCAATACATTAGCTTTACTTGGCAATGTCAGGACTATGAGGTTTAAAGAGTCTTTCAGGACATAATCACCTGCTCATCCTCATTCCAGTATTATACAAGGTATTGAAAAAAAAAAATCTCAGAGCACAAATTTAAAATAGCCAACAGTACTAGTGCAACATATTCCCACTCACACACAACCCCCCGATACCTGGGAGACAGATTTCACCAGGTTTTGGGAGAGATCCAGACGGGGACTGAAAGATTTCTGAAAGGGGTATTTTCTCATATGACAAAAATCAGCAGAGTCCTAAATACATTCCATGTAACATGCTAATTATTTTCTTTAATTTTATTTTTCTTCCCCCCTACTGACAGGCTCTGGTGCAATTTGTCGGTTTGGAAAACATATGCAGGGTTTTGTTGGGGTTTTGTTTTTTTTTTTGTGAGTGATCATTTGGAGAGAGTACTTTGATTCATTTTTTAAGAGAGAATATTTTATACGTATGTAACTCCCTTGTGGGTTGACATTTTGCACTGTTACTGGATTGCATTACTCTTCCACACGCTGTGCAGCATATTGTTGCCTCTAGCTACCCACTCTACCATCTCCTGCAAAGAGGAGGAACAGAGTGGAGACCAACTTCAAAGCAATGTTAGCATACAGTCCTGAGGCATGTTTCCACTTCAGCATAGCTTAGTAGTGCAGTGCAAATATTCCTGAGCTAGCCTGGGTAAAAAGAGTCTTTCTATGTCAGAAAGATATTCAGCTACAGCCTAGTCACCTAGATATTGAAGCTTCTACTGAAATGATTTCGCAAACTACCCATAACTTCATTGCTTCATGTTTAAATTACTATCCGCATATAAGCGGACCAAAATTAGATTGCAGAGATCATCACTGAACTGCAACAACTGAGCAGATATCTAAGGTAATTGAGATCACGACAATATGGAAATACAGACGGGGGTAATTTTCTTCCAGAGAATTAGAAGAACTTGGACCTAGCTCAATTCTTCAGCACAATCCTGATTCAGGGCCTGGCAGAAAGAAGTCCCACTGAAATATAACAAATCTGTGCCTTTAACAGTGAGCCATACTAGTGCAGATGCCTTATTAGTTCATTGGGCACGTCTGTATTTCTGTGCTGCATAAACTGAAAAGTTAGCTTCAGACATGAGACATCTAGACTGTATAAAATGTGGGCACAAAACAGTTTTTTAAATTAAGTACATGAGGAAAAACAGAATGCAAAAGAAAACTCTATAGAAGCGCTAACTTTTTAGCAACATGCACCTGAAAATTATCATTAGACTGGAAGCATTCCGCACTTGATGTCATTCCTGATTTAACTCATTATCTTACCCTCCAGTGATAAATAATACGATTCTGTAACCGCATTTGGAACTTTTGTAAAGGTACTCAAACACGCAACAAATTTATCAAAGGGCTTTGAGAGCTTGCAGTGCTGGCCAAGTTCCAACGTCAGCCCAATTTCTGCCAGTAATCTGAATGAGAATGGAATTTGGCCAACTCTGAGCAATCCCGAAAATTCTACTTGAACTTTGTGGTTTTGTTTTTAAATCTTTGACATTTGAACAAAAATAAAACAAACAAAACCCCAAAACTTAATTTCTATCCAGATGCAGTTTCTACTTGGAGTTCTTTAAATCTCTTCTTTAAAATACACAGTACAAAACGGTCAGAAAATTTGAGTTATGAAAATTAATACTTACTATCCTTCAATTAACCATGTACATTTAGTTTTATATTTATAATTTATTGGTCCATCTGTTAAATATCCAGAAGGTTCTGTTAACCTACAAGAGAAAAACAGTGCTGCAATAAACCAGAGACACCACAAGAGAACACACATCATCAACATGCCAATAGATTCTTTCTGAAGGCAAAGAAAATCACAGTTTGGGGAA
>NW_010418090.1:0-8040 GCF_000710305.1 Buceros rhinoceros silvestris | reverse complement strand
GAGTTAAGTCTCTCCTCATATTTCTTATTGCACCATTTCTGCTTATAAAAACTAGAATTCTGGTTATTCTGTATCATTGATTTGCCTTCTTTCCTTCAGCAATCACAAGACTTCTAATTTTTCTTGTTCAGTAGCAAGCAAATACTACAAATAATTTCAGTTATCTTTCACACAAAATGTAAAGGGTTTTTTGTTTAAGAGTGGTGTGGTTTGGTTTGCTTGGGGTTTTTTTGCCATTGCCTTACATCCTAGTTCTGAAATTAGACCAGGGCAGCAGTGGGAAAAGCATTCTAGATCAAGAGGAATTAAGGCATAAATTATACATTTAAATAAGCATATATGCCAGCCTGTCTCTCTCATTCCTGGTTGGTGATGTGACATGGGAAAGCAGAACATCACTGAACTATGCAAAAACTAAAGAAAATGCGTAGGAACAGCTAAGAAAGGTCAGACCAAGACGCTAATGTAGTTTAGTACCCTGTCTCTGCTTGGCCTACAGTGGATAGCCAGGAAAGGATTTAAATCCCTGCAGACACTCCCCACAGCATTACATCACCTTCAACGACTTGCAGGTCAGGGACATTCTCAGCCAGTTGTGCCTTTGTACTGGTCTGGGGTTAATATTTCTCCTAGAAATTTGCCTTCGTAAAAACTCATTGAAACTTGCAGCACCTAGAATCCTGCAGGAATGATTTCCACACAAAAGACAACACATCCCACCTTTTTGTCCTGAGCCTACCTTCTGGCAATTTCATCTGACATTCTTAGGTCTGCTAGTGCATGAGATGATGAACAGTACCCTGGCCACATGTTTTATCCTGCTCTACAGTGTAATGATCTGTGTTGTTCCCCTCCCTTCTCTCCACTGTCCTTTTTCCAACCTGAGAAATCCTTGCTCATTTTGTTGTTTCTCATATGGGATTAACTCTGTTTGAGCATCCTCACTGCCGATATTTAATGTGTCTTTTCTACTCTCCTATGCCCTGCTCGAGATACACAGACAGCATTATTTCCACTTTGTTCTCTATTCCCATCCTAACATTTTATCTGCTCTTTACACAACTACTATGCTGATTTTAAACAAAACTATCTGCTATAACTTTTTTCTGAGTGATAATACAGTTCAAGATTCATTACATATAGAAATTCATTTAATGTAAAAATAAAACCTTCTTCCTCCGTTCATAAATATTACTTCACATCAATCTATACAGAGTGATAAAACAGCATATGAAATTCAATAATCTATTACAATAAAAGCTTTGCGAAAGAGCTTAGTATTTTCAAGCACACCGCAACTTCACTATTTATCTGATTTTTCTACACCATTTATGTTCTACAGTTCAGGCCTTAACATGCATTTCTGGTGACCTAAATCCACTGGGAAAACTGACCGCCCTACTCTTTAAAATGTGACGGTGATAAAGAATACAAATGCATACTCAGCAATGTTCATTTCTTTCACTAGAATGTGGAGCGGTAATTGTTAAGTGTAAGTATCATTAAATAAAGAAGCAGTTGGGGGGTTTCTGTTTTGTTTCAGGTTTTTTAATAAATCAAGAGACTAGATCTAAGTCCAGAGGCAGTGCTGAACAAGCTGACCAAGTCACAGCTAAATTCTCTCACCAGGAGTCTATGTGAACAGAAGGAATTCAGAATCTGCTATCCTCCTATCTTTGAAGCTGTATACACCAATTTTAAAAGTATTCTCTACCACCTACTGCAAATTACTTGCATTAGGAACTAATTGCATACTGATTAACAGGGGTCTGTAATTCCAAACATAAAACTACAAACAAATGTGGAAAGAATAAAAACAAGGGAGCAAGAAAGAAGAACATATGAGATAAGGTCCATGCGAACTCAGGTTTTTAAACAAGTTCCTTCACCTGTCCTTGAGAACTAGAATCAGTTTAAGGCACTGTAAGCCACTCTGTTCAGGTCATTAGTGGTTTGAATTAAGATCTTTTTACCCTCACTTTCCTTTTGATGAAACGGGACAAAATAGGGGGAACTATTCAAATAATTGTATTTCAAAACATTTTCAATGCATAAAAGCAGTATTAATAATGTATTTTATTTTTCTGCATAAAAAGAAGAAAAGCAGATAAACAGCTGGTAACATAAGCAACAGTCTGGGAGGAAAAAAAATAAAACCAAACAACCATATACTTCAGTCAGCTGACAGAAAATTCCCCTGATAAAACGCAATCCATTAAGCTGGTCCGAACGCCGCAGCACACCACTGCCCAAAATCAACAGCTCCGGGTAGGTGCTCTCCAAATGCTGGCGGAGCTCATAACGAGAGCAAGGAACAATAAGGCACTGCTGGTAACTCCCACTTGCTGCATGCTGGAGAAGCCACAGCAATGGCCACAGGGAAAGGCTGACCATGCTCCTGGTAAGTGTGAGTCAGTGCCTGGCCACAGAAAACTTTCACTTGAAAGCAAGACACATGCTGTTTAAGTTCACGCTATTTCTTTTTGTTGAGAAATTCCAACATTACCTAAAGGGATGCTTTCATGTTTATACACAAGAGAAATGGGTTCTTCAGGGGGTTTCTGGCTCCTTTATATATTAATTACATTGTTTGAACAATACTGAACATTAACCAACTTACAACTTAGCGGTCTAAGTCACACTTCACCGATTCTGAAATTAAGGTAATATTGAAGGCTAGTCCCTAGCAGAACCTTGGTAAAGCTGATTACAGGAGCAGATCCCATGTGTGAGCATGTACTAGATTGAAGTCATTAATTTGGGAGGCAGGCAGTGATGCATAAAATTCCAATCAAAATAATTTTAGTGCTGTCATATGCTCTATGTACAGATGTAGCCTTATATAGCAAGCCACAGAACATTTATTCCACCGCTGGAAATGTGAAATAACATAAGTATTCATTTGCAGTCATGACCACGGCTGCCTTAGTAGCTGTATAATGCAATGGAGGTGACTTACAAGAGTTGCTTTTATTAGATCAGCCCTTTGGCACTCCTAAAGTGCAATTTCCTTTTTCACCTAGGCTGATAATTTTTTGATAAATAGTTTCTTTCAGAAGAGTAGATAGCCTTTGAAGCAGCTATTACATTTTCCTGAAAAAAGTAAAGTATAAATAAGAGCATGACATTGCTTTGTAATAACAGTTGTGGAAAATGGCAAGATAAAGGGGCTATTCTAGTTAAATACATAGCAAGACCAAGGGTTATTACTTTAAGTTTCTTGAGTCATAACAAGAAACTTTTCTGCATAATTCTCTCCAAACATCATCAAATCCCAAATCCCATAAATAACTCATAAATAAGCAGTATCACTTTTACATAACCTCTTACCAAATCAAGGGCAATACTCTGTCATATAAACACCAGATATTTGTGGATATAAATTTGCTCTGTGACTAACAGTGACTCTGTCAAATAATTAAAATCCAGATGAGCCAACACGACTCCACACTCTTTAGTCACAGCAGTGGAATAACCAGAGCAATGCCTACATGCTGCACCTCACTCCCTGCTCACTGTTGAGAATGCTGCAGGAATGAGATGATAGCCAGAACAGTTTGTGTGGCCTGCTTAAGCACCACGCATTCATCACACCTAGACTCCACCTTTCTACAGAGAATGCACAGGGGAGCAGCTGATGTTGCGTATTGTTTTAAATTGTACGCCAACTTTCATAAACTTAACAGTATTTTTTTTAGTTGGCAGGGTTATAACCAAAACCTCTGAAGAATTAGAGGTACATGCCAAGAGAACATTTCTCTTCTTTGTATACTGTAAAACAGACCTACCAAATTATAGAAAGACGTTAGGATGCTGCTCAGCAAAGATATTCCGAAGCATCAGTGCCAGATTAGTCACTCACCAAGCTAATCAGTCAGGAATAGCTTATGTGAAAGATATGTGGCACTATAGGTTGTTTCATGTAGCAGCCAGACACATACCAGCAACACAAGAGCGAAAGGCTGCAGAGGAACCAAAACATGAAACAAAGGGAAATCTGTATTCCCCTGGAATATCACCACTGGTGTAAAATAACAAATGTAATTGAGTTAGAATTCACACTGGTAACATTTATATTTACCACTGCAGAGACTTTAAAATCAAGATTGATGCATTTCAAGAAAAAAGACAAGTATGTTCTAGTTCAGTCAGAAATCACTGGTCTAAAATGAAGGAGCAGTCAGATGAAATCTACAGCCTGCAATACATAAGAAGTCAGAGCAGGTTATTAAAATGGCCCTTCCTGGCTGTAATATTTATAGATCGGTGAAAAATGCAGTCCTGTCATCTCCTGTATCTTCTGCTTAAAGAACAGTACCACCAAATCTTTCAGTAAGGGGCACTAATTTAAGCCAGCGAAGTCACTGGGTATTTTCCATCACCAGTGGAATACAAAGGCCCACAGAACTGCTGGTAGATGGACAGACAGGTCTGATTTATAATACAGGTAGTATTGGGAGAAACAAAGCATAAGGCACATTCGTAATGCGACAAATGTTCACTGTTTAATAAAAGAAAGGTTATGGAGAGGCTCATTTACCTCCGTATTACTTAGTGTCACATTCCTAATCAGCAATTTATGAAAAGCTGGATTACTTTGCAATTCCTACTTCAGATAGATCTGATGTAAGATACAGAACTAATTTTGCTATATGGATTCATCTCAGTATCAGTACTTGTGTGTCAGTCAAGGACTAGTCTCTCCATTGTTGAAAAATTTTGCTCATCTCCTTCTCTCTTTTATGAAAATGTGTTTTCTTAAAAAAATAAAACCAATAACTGCAAAGAGGTGCTTCACATATCCCAGATGAGATCAGCTAAAAAAGTTGAGAGAAGGGAAAAAAATTGAGCCACCTTAAAAGACAAACCAGAATCAGTGAGCACTATGATAGCAGAAAGAAATAGAGATCAAGAGGCCATTTCTCATATCAAAATTTAAAGTGATAGACTAAGAAAGCTTTTATAGCATGTTTTTCAAAGGAAGATCTGAAAAACAACACATTCTGAAAAACCCACAAAGCCAGACTTTGATTTTTTTAAACATAAATCATCAAGCAGGACCTGACAAAAATCCTAAGAATTTGCAATTGATTTTCCTGCATTTTTACATTTACTGTAGCCTCTTGCTGTTGGTTATTTTTTTTTTTACAACATGTATGAAAATAGAAGATACTGAACATACTGCAGTTCTAACTTTTCATCAATGACTAATCAGGAGGAATAAATATTTAATACATTAAGAAAATATTTGCATATGCCAATCACACTCCTGTACTTGTCACATACTGGTTTGCATTAATAGGCGAATGTATATTCAGAAAGAGTAAGGACACTCACAGCAACTTTCCACATGTCAGTAATCAAAGGCATGCTCTTAAACAGGCCCCACTTCATCCAGTGACAACGTAGCAGTTTCTTTTGTAAAAAATCCCTACTGCTGAATTCAAGTATACAGTTCTTCCCTCTAACATTCTAAACAAAGCCAGGATCAAAAACAACCCAAAAAATCCCAGAGAAGTAAAATGAAGACTATGATACAACAACACTTTTTCTCCATAAAAATATGTGCTATGTTTCAAGAAGCTTAACACTTACATGTGGGACAAATCTATTTTTTGAGGTTTTGGATTTGGGGGAATTGGGGTTTAAGTTAGTAGGGATATACACTTTGATTGGTGCACGACATTGATTTAAGGTTTAAACTTCCTCTTTTACTGTTTCTGAAAGACTGTTATTCTATACTGCATTTTTGTAACAGTCCCAAAGCCTACTTAAAGAATACTATAGAGAAGTAGATGTTCCTTTTGAATTACAAACTTCGATGACATCTTACTTAACCAATGTAATTTCACTTAAATGAAACTTTCTAAAAAATCTGTTCCCTTCCTTCACCTGCATGGTATTATATAAACTCACTGAACATAGACCATGATGGGTCCTTTAAAACAGAGTATCTGAATGTGTGGGACTTCACAGGAAATAAGCAAATGTGGGCACAGTCTTATGAAGACTTGGTAGACTTATCATATGCAGAAAATAAAAGTAATAGAACGACATTAAAAGGTCACCCCAATATTTCTTCTTGGTAAACTAAAACTGTCACGGAAACACTGGATGAGACTACCTAAGATTTTCTTTTACCTCCTCACAGCCTTAGGTGGCACTTGACTTTGTTTTCCTTGAAAAAAATCCGAAATTGTCATTCAGTTATACACACCCCACCGTAGGATCAACCATACTGAATCTTTCTTCACAGTTATTGGTCTAATCTGTTCTTAGTATTTCCAGTGACAGAAGCCTACAATCTTCTTAGGCAATCTATTTTCGTACTGACATATCCTTAGTGTTAGAAAGTTTTACTAAGTGTCTTTTTTTATTTCTATTGAACTTAAATATCTTACTTCCTGTCCTACTCAGAGCAGTCCAGAAAACAGGAAATTCTCTTCCTCTGACTGCTTACTTTTTACAAACTTCTACCTTCAGGCTTTTCTTCCAAATTCAGCAATTTAATCCAGCATTCCTCATGCATCATTTTCTATACTTTCCTTCTCTAGAACTTCTCCAAATCGTCTGCCTCTCAAAACCACTACTCCAGTTGTAATCTGACCATTTTAGCAACCAGAGAATTACTTAAAGCCCTTAAGGCAGCCAGTTCTCCCGGATGTAAGCAGCAGAATAACTGCCTTTACGCATAGAGGCTCTCTACAAATCAGTAATTCCTTGTGACTGCCAACTTCCTCCATAGAAGGAACTAAACGGAATTACTCTAGTTCATCTTACTGGGGCTAATTACGCCTACTGAAGTGTAGAAATTTGAATCCAATTCCACCAGTACAACTTTTTTCAGGCAGTATTATATGGCATTGATGCAGCTTGCATGATACAGAACGTGCTGCATAGAAAGTTCCGTTTATAATCACTTTCTCAGGAGGAAAAAATCTATTTTTGTTTCTACAATATAAGCATTCATGTAGAAGATGGTAACTCCTGGCCACACTGCACAGTGAGAAATCCTCCTCAAAAATCAATGGAACTCCACAAGAAAAGACGGAATTCCATTTCTGTATACATGTATCAACATTCTTTAAAGAACTCCTACACTTTCCATAAGACATTTTTTCTATTACTTGATTATGTCAAGGTTATGAATTATCATTGATATTCATTATTCATACACCTCAAAGCACTAATATAAAGTCAGTACTAACAAAAATTAAAATTCAAGTGCACACATATAGAAGGTCCCCACGATGACAGTTGCATTAGTTTTGTCTACTGTAATGTACGTCAGTCAGCCAGCTACAACACAGAGCCATTTTTTGTGTTGATTAAAACTAGGCAGTTACCAGAGATCAGCATTGCAAATTAGAGGTGCAAAGTCTTCCTCTTACTCATCATTCTATTATTAAGCCCGAGGAAAAATTCTGACATTCATACAGAAAGGAGATTTCCACTTTTTCTACATGGAGAGACATTTTCCCGTTATTTTCCAGCAATGCCATGTCAAAATGCTCTGTTTTAAGGGTTTTTTTACAAAACTAATAGAATTTTGGATGAATACAAGCCAAAAGACGAGGTGAAGAACAGACACAGTATTCTCTCACTACACACTATTTTAATAGATTACGCTGTTTTCATTTAACAGCTTGATACACAAGTAGAGCAGAAACCACTATTAAAAGTGTAGCTTCATAGCACAGGTCTTGAAAAAGTCAGGAGGACTTCTATCTTCAGGTTGTTCTTCAGAGCACATACATAAATTCTTTAAAATATGCAACTATATTTCACAACTATATAAAAAAGCCCAAACCAAACGCTGATTTGCCTTGAATCTAAGCAAAGAAACACACCATTTCCACTGCTGTTATCAGATAATTGTTTATTTTTATAATTACATAAACGAATCCAGATTTTGGAATAACAGAACTTCTCCAAGAAGAGAAGAAGGTGTTTTTTCAAAGGGCTCAAGTCTGAAAAAACCAAACATTGCTGAATGCAATGGGAGAAATAGTGATTGGGGATGAGGAAAAGGCTGAGGTG
>NW_010418089.1:24849-31297 GCF_000710305.1 Buceros rhinoceros silvestris | reverse complement strand
CCCCCGCCTCGCTCCAACCTCCTGCCAGGGAGTTGTCAGAGCCAGCAGGTCTCCTCGGAGCCTCCTCTTCTCCAAGCTGAAACCCCCCATGTCCCTCAGCTGCTCCTTGGACATGCTCCAGACCCTGCTCCAGCTTCTCTGGACATGCTCCAGCCCCTCAATGTCCTTCGTGGAGTGAGGGGCCAGAACTGAACCCAGGATTCGAGGTGTGGCCTCACCAGTGCCGAGTTCAGGGGGAGGATCCCTGCCCTGGTGCTGCTGACCACACCAGTGCTGCTAGAAGCCAGGATGCCATTGGCCTTCTTGACCATCTGCTAGCTCCTCTTCAGCTGCTGGTGACCAACACCCCCAGGTCCTATTCCGTGGGCAGTTTCCAGCTGCTCTTCCCCCAGCCTGGAGGTTGCCAGGGGTTGGTGTGACCCAAGGGCAGGACCCAGCACTTGGCCTTACTGAACCTCGTACCATTGGCCTTGGCCCATCGCTCCAGCCTGTCCAGATCCCTCTGTAGAGCCTCCCAACCTTCAAGCAGATCCATCTAACTTGGTGCTATCTGCAGACTGCCTGAGGGTGTGATATAGGCTGTGACTGATAAATATTTCTCTATTGGTGCTTCTCTAGGATGACTGATTGACTCAGCGAGAATGGACATGCAAAGAGCTCTTCTAGCAATGGTCAGAAAAGGTAATTTCTAGAACTCTGCAGAGACTCTATAAGGCATGAGCACCTCCTGCGTGTGGTGATGGCAGCAGCTCTCCTCAGCAGCACCTGCCTCTCCAGCAGAGCCCAAAGCTGCCCCAGCACCCACTTTAACAGGAGTCCACCTCACCTCAGACCCCTAAGAGCCCGGGATATGTGTTTAAGGGTAAAAGAGCACGTGTGTAAGAGGCATGAAAAGACACATAAGATGCTGTGCAGAATATGTGGGTTTCCTAGTCAAGCAACAGCCCTGGGAATGCCCTGCTGGCTTGGGTGGGAAGGTGGAGGAATCTGCTGCACCCCCACAGAAGCCCCACTCCCTCCAGGACAGCCTCAGGGGCCTGCCTCCACTGTACCGCGTTTCGCTCCGTCAGCCCGGCAGAGCCGAGCTCCACACCCAGCCCACGGGTAACACAGAGCAGAGCGGGTCAGGACCCACCGCCCGCATCAGAACCCCCGTACTACAATTCCGCTGTGGCACGCGTTTGTCTAAACCCTCAGCTCCGAGCTGTGCTGCATCGAGCGAGCAGCTCCAGGAGACGCCTGGGAGCCCGGAGCCATCTGGCCGCTGGCCAGGGGAGCTCTCCCAGCAGGTCACCACACAGACAGTGCATCCTGACAGCGTGTCATTACCAACCTGGCACACAGAGAGCTGCTCCTCCTCGCCGTTTGACCTCCCCTTCCTCCCTTCACACACATGTGCCCTCCTGAAAGCTCCCCTTGGGCCCCAGCTCCAGCAGCACTCTGCCCAGTCGCACCAGCTAAGCTGCTGGGAGTGGGAGGCCCTGGAGCCAGAGCGGGGATGTGCCTGGGAGAAGCCCTGCACTCCTCCACCTCCACTGGCAGGCAGCAGAAGGGACAGATTAGAGCTGAATTAAGTTACCAGCATTAAATAAACATGCCTGGCCTCTTTGAAGTTCTGCTTCTCTTGAGCATGAGCTCACTTCACGAGGCCTCTTTTTGCTCAGCCCCAGGAAGGCATCAGCCTCCATGAAGTTAACTCTTCACAGGGCTTCTCGGCTCCCCCAAGCACCTCACGCTGCCAGACTGTCAGTCCCAGCGTAACCATGGTGAGCACCAATCTCCTGCACATCTCCTCAGGTGTCCCTGACTTCAGGGCAATTCCCACCGGGAAAGGGAACCTGCCCGACTCCACCACAGGGTCCTGCAGCTCCAGGCTGGCATAAGGGGAAGCTGAAGCTTTACTGGAGCTGAAGGAAAGGAGGATTCCTCTGAAGCATCCTCCAGCCCTGCCAAGAACAGTGCCCACAGGTGCTCAACCCTCTGCCAAAGCAGAGCTGAGAGCAAAAAGGAGCGAGCGAGGAATTTAATTACAGATGAGGAAGTTCCCAGCGCTCCTTTCTTTTGGTTTAATCCCACGAAGTGGAGATCAGAAAATCCAGGGCAGGAAGGGGAAGGGGGTGCCACAGAGAGGAAGGTAAAATACCACAAAGACAAGACTGATCCTGATGTCACAGCAGTTTTGTACGGCTCATGCGACCTCTGCCTATCCCTGCTCTTGCCCCAGTACTTGAAAAACACAGCAAAGAGAGTGGAAATGTGCCTGAGAGCGAGGGCTGCCTCTGCCTGGGTGTGGAGATATGTGACTATCGGGGTTCACTGTTGTTGTACCTGAGCGGGACATGCAGAACCGCTGCGATGAGAAAGAGAGAGTCTGTCACTGCTGCCTGCCAGCAGCAGTGGGGAGAAGCAAATGCTGCTCACAATGGCTCCAAGTTACCACAGTGTCACCTGCATGTTATTTCTGGCTGCTCTGCTCACTCCAAGCTTCAGCCCCTGGCGCAGGAAGGCTGGAGGGGAACAGAGCTGCCTGCGCTGGGTGCTGTGGGCCAGACGGAGGACCCCACTTGCCCTGGGAAGGCAGCTTCCACCTTGTTGCTGAAACCCTTCACCATCAGTTTACTGCCAACACACAGGTTTCTTTAGCCACTCGTGTGGTACTTGAGAAGCACCTTGGAGATGCTGGGCAAGAGCGCCTGACCCCAGGGCACCACCGGAGAGGTTGGCCACTGGCTGGAGGTCCTCAGCAGCAATGTGGAGCTGGGGAAGGACAGCAGGCAGGATGCAGACAAACAGTAGGAAGTGAGGGAGAGGCTGGGAACGTTGAGGCCAAATGCAGAAATCCAAGATGAACAGCCAGAGCCTTTCAGTTCCCAACCGTCACAGAGATCGTCTCCACCTGAGGGGAGCCCGCGGCTCGGCTGGCACACAGGCCATTGAGACAGCCCACGGCAGCCACCCCAACACCAGCCCTGCAGCATGGGGGACAGAACTAGCTCATAAGG
The DNA here is from genome assembly GCF_000710305.1 of Buceros rhinoceros silvestris. Taxonomy (NCBI): domain Eukaryota; kingdom Metazoa; phylum Chordata; class Aves; order Bucerotiformes; family Bucerotidae; genus Buceros; species Buceros rhinoceros. The sequence continues at coordinate 28,295 of NW_010418089.1, read as the reverse complement.
GAGAGCAGGAAAGCACCAGGCTGATGGGTTAGTGCAGGCTGGCCCTGGATTTTCAAGAGGAAGAGACTCAGCAGAGAAACACCTCTCCTAAGTGATCCCTCAGCTCCGGTACAGAGGTTGCTCTCCTGCTTCTCACTGCACGGACAGGCACATGCTGGACCTGCCAGCCAGTGCCAGAAGGACACACATAGGGACAACGACAGCTCCTAGGGTCCTCAACACCACCTCAGTGCCAGTAAGGCAGAGTCACCTCTGGGAACCTGAGCAGCCAGGGTTCAGACCTTGGCAAGGCAGTGAGTTCCCCAACACCACTCCTGCCCAACACTCATGGTTCTGGGAACAAGGCAAGTTCCACCTGACTCAGAGCTGCTTTTTCCACACTCATGACAGAGGTCACAGCATAAGGCAGAGCAAGGTCACTGCCAGAGGTACAGACAGACACGATCCAGTTATCATTCCCTTATTATATCCACAAACAGCCCAGTCCCCCTGTGAAAAACTCCCTAGCAAAGTGTTCCAAAGACACATGAAGACTCCAAGAAAATTCCTGAGGAGGAGCAGACCTCAGCAGCGCTGCACAGTACCAAGATCCCTCCAGAGAGCCGCCACCCTGCCCACCCTTGGGATGGCTGGTCCTTATAGCACCCTGACGCCAGGCTCACTGGTGTGACCGTCTGCACCTTCACCACGTACAAAGCAGCTAAGGACAGCAGACAGGGCACCCAGACAGCCTTGCTGCCAGCCTCTGCCTGTTCGGCTGCTCTTTGAGAACTGAGTGGAGGAGGAAGACAGCTAAGCCACAACATGGGCCTTACCTTTCGTTCCAGGGGGCTGCAGATTATCTCCAGTCAGCGAGCACCAGCCTACGGGAAAGATGTCCCGGGAATCATATCGGCACCAGTAATCGAAGGCACCTCTCCAGCCATCAAATGTTATGAGGACCTCAGAGCCTCTCACCTCCCCAATGGTGGCCGGGCAGATGAAGTGAGGGTTCTTCCTGTCCACTGCCTCCAGCTTCATACCTGTCTTGAAGAAGTTTTGGGATGGAGATGGTGGTTCCTACAAGGAGAAGTTGAAAATGTGCTCAAAGACGACATGCCGGTGCCTCCCCACACCAGGCTGTCCTTCCCATCGGCAAACTCACCTTCACGAGTGGAAGGGGTCTAGTGGGCTGGATTTGAGCCCCAGTGATGTGTGCACATGCTATGCAACCACATGTTGCCTTCAAGAGGCAACAAAGTCCCCTCCTGACCGCTCTGCCACCACCAGGCTGCTGGACCAAGTCCAGACAGTGCTACCTTAATGTGGCACCCTCCCACAACCCTGTCAGAGGCGGAAAATAAAGCTCCAAAGAAAAAAGCCTCTGTGGGGCACTCTCACCTTGTTATCTCAGAGCAGGAAAACCCAGGATATGACAGACTGTCTCCATCATTCATCTCTCACCTCCAGCTTTCCTGGAGCTGCGAGAGATCCACCATCTGTCCTCACCTGCGGCTTCCTCTTTCTAGTCTTTTATCTTTGAGATACACTCGAGCCACACCAACCACACCACAGCGGTTGCCTCCCAACTGGCTTCTGTCCCTCTCTAGAGACTCCACTGACAGTGTCAAACTACAGAGTCTTACATGTGGCGTTGCCTCACAGCACTATTTCACTCCTAGCACGCTGAAGTTTCAGATCAGTGCTGATTTCCACCTACTGCATCCCTGATTTTGAGGAGCACTTGCAGCTCGAGGGAAAACCAGGCACATTGCTTGAGCCCGAGTGTTGATGCCCAAGAGACTTTCTTAGCAGTCCCCTGTCTGCACCCTGACACAGTTCCAACACTGCTGCAGAGGGTCTGTCCCAGGGCAAAGCCGGGCAATGTCCATCTCCTCCGGGATCAGTGGATCTCACAGAGGCCAGCAGCGACTCTGGGGCTCTGCAGCTAAGGGGCCACACCAAAGGAACGTCTTCACAAACAGGACAGTGAAATACCTTGTGAAAAATCCGGACAGGAGCCATCTCTGCTCCATTCAGAGTCTTCAGAAGGAACATGGGCCAAGAGGAGGCATTCAGCCGGAAGCCTGTAGAGAAGGAAGCAGAGATGGAGACTTTAAGGCTGTGGGGGCCACTGGATCCAGCAGCACACGCCCGCTGTGATGGGAACTCTGCAGCGAGCACACACTGTGATCCCACAGCACCCTCCTTCACGGGCTGCAGAGCCAAGGTTGACCTTTTCCAATACTCTGAATGCAAAACACTGTGTTGTTGAAGAGAAACATCTGGAAATGGGTGTTTGACTGCAGCATTCGCTGATCCTAACAGCAGTCTGTACATTGAGCGCACAGGCAGAGCCCTCGCTGAAGCCCTCGAGCTGGCAGCATCTGTGATCCTGCTCCAGGGGGGAGCGAATCAGCGAGTGCACACTTGGGCTATAGAACATCCTCCTCAACAGGGAATCTCAGCTGCTGGGTGGCCTCCCTGACCTGTTAGATGAGCTGCAGGCGAGCTAACCTGTAGAACTAAAGAGGCTGTGGTTTGGCTGGGAAAGTGATTTAACCATTACGGGGAAGGACAGAGGTTTTTGGCTCGACGCCTTCTGTGAAAAAAAAGTGAAGAAATAACAGGAAGGGGTTTATGGGAAGAAAAAAACAAATACCCCTGCTCTGAGCATATGTCACTGAGTGCGACTGCACAGCAATAAGAGGCTCCGGGTATCCCAAAACACCACCTTTGCTAAACGTGAGAACCACTCCACTGGCCCGAGGTTACTCAGGGACAGAGATCAGAGCTGGGCACCCCGGCTGCTCCTGGAGAACCACTCCTCTCCTCTGGCACTGGCAGAAATGGGTTCTGCTCTGCAACTCCATTACACCTATTGCCATCTGCTGGCAACACCCACCGAGGCACCGGAGAACCCGCCACTGCCAGCCAGAGCAGGCACCTGCAGGACCCCCGACAGGCCACGCCAGAGCTGGGAGCTGCACCCGGGGACTGAGGTTCCAGAGTGATGTTCGGATGGGCAGCAGAAAGCAGAGGCAAGTTAATCTCACTGCTTCGTCATGAAAGAACCAGCCAATCAGCTCCTCAGCTGGCCAGTGTCAAAACCCAAAGGTGCGTGTTTAACTGCAGACAAGGCTGGGAGAAGAGTTGAGTTACTGATAAAGCTGCAGCCATGCAACACTAAATAAATAAACAGATGAAATATGACAATTGTCCCTTCACCTGAGACAAGACTTAAATCACGAGGAACATTTTCAGACCTCATGTTCCCCACCACATGGTCTCCAGCTGAGCTGCTACTGCCCCAAAGACACCCGGGCACTAACAGACTTCAGCAGCACAAGTGGAAATTGAAATGCTTTTGAAATCACAGGGACACAGCAGACACCTTTCTGCTCTCTGGGTTACTCTGTCCATCAAGTTCTACAGCCCCTCCACCCAGACACCAGCCCTGTCCTCGG